>NC_059231.1:410000-420000 GCF_020615455.1 Coregonus clupeaformis | reverse complement strand
CACTGTCTCTTATGACCGAAAAGAGCTTCTGGATATCATAACAGCGATTACTCACCTCGAACGGGACTAAGATTTATTCTTTAATGAGTCTGACGCGAAGGATATAATGTTGCTCCCAGACAAGGCCCAAATCCCCGTCATTCGCATGAAGAAAATAAGGAAATACAGGAGGCGCAGATCAGGGTGCCTTGGGAGAATTCTTCGGCGAGTCGGTAACCCGCCTCTACCATCCGTTCTATTGGCCAACGTGCAATCACTGGAGAATAAACTGGATGAGCTCCGTTCGAGACCATCCTACCAACGGGATATTAAAAACTGTAATATCTTATGTTTCACGAGTCGTGGCTGAACGACGACACTGATAATATACACTTGGCTGGGTTTTCCGTGCATCGGCAGGACCGAACAGCTACTCCCGGTAAGACGAGGGGTGGTGGTCTGTGTCTATTTGTCAATAGCAGCAGGTGCGCGGTGTCTAACATTAAGTCTCAAGGTTTTGCTCACCTGGGGTAGAGTACCTCATGAAAAGCTGTAGACCACACTATTTACCAAGAGAGTTTTCATCTATATTTTTCGTAGCTATCTATTTACCACCACAAACCGACGCTGACACTAAGACCGCACTCAACGAGCTGTATAAGGCTTATGCAAATAAGAAAATCCTCATCCAGAAGCGGCGCACCTAGTGGCCGGGGACTTTAATGCAGGGAATCTTAAATCAGTTTAACCTAAATTCTACCAGCATGTCATGTGCAACCAGAATAAAAAAAACTCTAGACCACCTTTACTCCACACACAGAGACGCGTACAAAGCTCTCCCTCGCCCTCCATTTGGAAAATCTGACCATAATTATATCCTCCTGATTCCTGCTTACAAGCAAAAACTAAAGCAGGAAGTACCAGTGACTCGATCAATACGGAAGTGGTCAGATGACGCGAATGCACAGACTGGAATATGTTCCCACAGTGAACGTACGTACATATCCCAACCAAAAGCCATGGATTACAGGCAATATCCGCACCGTGCAAAAGGATAAAGCTGCCGCTTTCAAGGAGCGGGACACTAATCCGGACGCTTATAAGAAATCCCGCAATGCCCTCAGACGAACCATCAAACAGGCAAAGCGTCAATACAGGACTAAGATTGAATCATACTACACCGGCTCTGACGCTCGTCGATGTGGCAGGGCTTGCAAACTACTACGGACTACAAAGGGAAGCCCAGCCGCGAGCTGCCCAGTGACGCGAGCCTACCAGACGAGCTAAATGCCTTTTATGCTCGCTTCGAGGCAAGCAACACTGAAGCATGCATGAGAGCACCAGCTGTTCCGGACGACTGTGTGATCACGCTCTCCGTAGCCGATGTGAGCAAGACCTTTAAACAGGTCAACATTCACAAGGCCGCGGGGCCAGACGGATTACCAGGACATGTACTCAGAGCATGCGCGGATCAACTGGCAAGTGTCTTCACTGACATTTTCAAGTCTGTAATACCTACATGTTTCAAACAGACCACCATAGTCCCTGTGCCCAAGAAAGCGAAGGTAACCTGCCTAAATGACTACCGCCCTGTAGCACTCACATCAGTAGCCATGAAGTGCTTTGAAAGGCTGGTCATGGCTCACATCAACACCATCATCCCGGATACACTAGACCCACTCCAAATCGCATACCACCCCAACAGATCCACAGATGATGCAATATCAATCGCACTCCACACTGCCCTTTCCCACCTGCATTAAAATGCAAATCAATTTATAACTTTTTTGACATGCCTTTTTCTGGATTTTGTTGTTGTTATTCTGTCTCTCACTGTTCAAATAAACCTACCATTAAAATTATAGACTTATCATGTCTTTGTCAGTGGGCAAACATACAAAATTAGCACAGGATCAAATACTTTTTTCCCTCACTGTATGTGAGAATGCTGGTCATTGACTACAGCTCAGCGTTCAACACCATAGTGCCCACAAAGCTCATCACTAAGCTAAGGACACTGGGACTAAACACCTCCTTCTGCAACTGGATCCTGGACTTCCTGACAGGCCGCCCCCAGGTGGTAAGGGTAGGTAACAACATATCTGCCACGATGATCCTCAACACGGGGGCCCCTCAGGGGTGAGTGCTCAGTCCCCTCCTTTTACTCCCCCATGACTGCAGGGCAAGGCACGACTCCAACACCATCATTAAGTTTGCTGATGACACAACGGTGGTAGGCCTTATCACCGACAACGATGAGACAGCCTATAGGGAGGAGGTCAGAGACCTGGCCGTGTGGTGCCAGGACAACAACCTCTCCCTCAACATGAGCAAGACAATGGAGATGATCGTGGACTACAGGAAATGGAGGGCCGAACACGCCTCCATTCACATTGACGGGGCTGTAGTGGAGCGGGTCGAGAGTTTCAAGTTCCTTGGTGTCCACATCACCAATGAACTACAATGGTCCAAACACACCAAGACAGTCGTGAAGAGGGCACGACAACACCTTTTCCCCCTCAGGAGCATGGGTCCCCAGATCCTCAGAAAGTTCTACAGCTGCACCATCGAGAGCATCCTGACCGTTTGCATCACCACCTGGTATGGCAACTCCTCGGCATCCAACTGTAAGGTGCTACAGAGGGTAGTGCGTACGGCCCAGTACATCACTGGGGACAAGCTCCCTTTACCCCTACCTACATGTACAAACTACCTCGACTAACCTGTACCCCGCACATTGACTCGGTACCGGTACCCCCTGTATATAGCCTCACTACTGTTATTTTATTGTGATACTTTATTTTTTTTATTTTTTTTTAAACTTTAGTTTATTTAGTAAATAATTTCTTAACTCTATTTCTTGAACTGCGATATTGGTTAAGGGCTTGTAAGTAAGCATTTCACGGTAAGGTCTACACCTGCTGTATTCGGCGCATGTGACGAATAAAAGTGTATTTGATTTGATTAGTCTTGGTGTGTTTTCACCTCAGTTTTCTTTTACCCTCCTTCGGTGAGCTAGTTCTAACTGTCACTACTGTTCAACTCAAGGCCCTCTCATCCCAGTAGTTGTAATTGTCGACAGTATAAATGGCACCCTATTTCCTAAATCAGCGTTTCCAATACTCGGTACTCGAGACCCCAAGGGGGGCACATTTTGGGTTTTGCTCTACCACTACACAGCTGATTCAAACGATCAAAGCTTGATGATTAGTTGGTTATTTGAATCAGCTTTGTAGTGCTAGGGGCAAAAACCAAAACATGCACCCCTTGGGGGTCCCGAGGACTGAGTTTGGGAAACCCTGTCCTAAATAGTGTACTACTTTTTGACCAGAGCCCTATGGGTCTATGGATGGAATAGGGTACCATTTGGGACACACACTGTACCTCTGAGCTCTCCTCTTCTTCAAGGATGAAGACCGACTACCCCTTTAGTCCTTCAAGGTTGCTCTGGTCAAAAGTAGTGCACTACGTAGGGAATAGGGTGCCGTCTCCATCCAAACAGACAGTGCCTGTTAATGTACAGAGAGGAAAGGGCAGGCAGTAAGACTGAGCTGAGGTGATATAACCCTTGACCCCTAGACTTTAGGCTGATATACGGTATGTTCCCTCTAACTTCCATGAATTCAGACCAGCACGGAGACAATGGGTTATATCCCAAATGGCACCCTATTCCCTATATAGCACACAGCTTTTGACCAGGACTCATAGAGAGTCCCAAAGGGCTTTGGCCAAAAGTAGTGCACTATGTAGGGAATAGGGTGCCATTTGGGACACTGGCTATCTCACCATCTTTAATTTAGAAATGCAGCAGGACCTGTTAGTGGGAGGGAGATGGTTATCTTGTCTGACTGTCTGTCTGTCTGTCTGTCTGTCTGTCTGTCTGTCTGTCTGTCTGTCTGTCTGTCTGTCTGTCTGTCTGTCTGTCTGTCTGTCTGTCTGTCTGTCTGTCTGTCTGTCTGTCTGTCTGTCTGTCTGTCTGTCTGTCTGTCTGTCTGTCTGTCTGTCTGTCTGTCTGTCTGTCTGTCTGCCTGCCTGCCTGCCTGCCTGCCTGCCTGCCTGCCTGCCTGCCTGCCTGCCTGCCTGCCTGCCTGCCTGCCTGCCTGCCTGCCTGCCTGCCTGCCTGCCTGCCTGCCTGCCTGCCTGCCTGCCTGCCTGCCTGCCTGCCTGCCTGCCTGCCTGCCTGCCTGCCTGCCTGCCTGCCTGCCTGCCTGCCTGCCTGCCTGCCTGCCTGCCTGCCTGCCTGCCTGCCTGCCTGCCTGCCTGCCTGCCTGCCTGCCTGCCTGCCTGCCCTGCCTGCCTGCCTGCCTGCCTGCCTGCCTGCCTGCCTGCCTGCCTGCCTGCCTGCCTGCCTGCCTGCCTGCCTGCCTGCCTGCCTGCCTGCCTGCCTGCCTGCCTGCCTGCCTGCCTGCCTGCCTGCCTGCCTGCCTGCCTGCCTGCCTGCCTGCCTGCCTGCCTGCCTGCCTGCCTGCCTGCCTGCCTGCCTGCCTGCCTGTCTGTCTGTCTGTCTGTACTTGCATGTCAGTTCTCCTCCGTTTCCTCCCAGGATATCAGCCTGCTGTGTTTTAATGCCATCAAACTGCCTCATTTCCTTGACACTATTCCCGAAATAGTGCACTGCTTTTGACCAGAGCCCTAAGGGTCTCCTGATAGGTCCTGGTCTAAAGTAGTGCACTATAAAGGGAATAGGGTATCATTTGAGACCCATATCCGTTTCCTTTTCTTCGTGATGACCAAGGAGAGGTTTCCATCATATTGCTTTCACCTACTGAGACCTGTGTGTGTGATTGTGTGTGTGTGTGTGTGTGTGTGTGATTGTGTGTGTGTGATTGTGTGTGTGTGTGTGTGTGTGTGTCATATTATTGTTGGTGCTACAGAGGGAATGACAACAGCAATTTAGGACCCAATAAGAAATAGCTAACCTCTGTCCCTCCATCTCTCCATCTCTCCATCTCTCCATCTCTCCATCCCTCCATCCCTCCATCTCTCCATCTCTCCATCTCTCCATCTCTCCACCCCTCCATCCCCCATCCCTCCATCCCTCCATCCCTCCATCTCTCCATCCCCCCATCCCTCCATCCCTCCATCTCTCCATCTCTCCATCTCTCCATCTCTCCATCTCTCCATCCCTCCATCTCTCCATCCCTCCATCCCTCCCTCCCTCCCTCCATCTCTCCATCTCTCCATCTCTCCATCTCTCCATCCCTCCATCTCTCCATCCCTCCATCCCTCCCTCCCTCCCTCCCTCCATCTCTCCATCTCTCCATCCCTCCATCTCTCCATCTCTCCATCCCTCCATCCCTCCATCTCTCCATTCCTCCATCCATCTCCAGGAATAGCACTTCCAGTTATTGTTCTGTCTATCTGAGAATTGAACTGCTTAGTCTCTCTATGTTGTGCCAGATATTATCTGAGAAATCAACTGCTTAGATTGATCTATAATTGGGTTGATTTGCGAGAGAGATCAATGACTGTCTGTAGCTTGTAGAGGAAAAAGGAAAATGTTTTATTTTTTGAAAGGTGACCGGCAAGGTCATAGCAAACCCTTAACCCTTACATGTCAGCATTTATATCTATCTCTCTAGTAGTACTAAGACCTTAACCTTTTATCCATTTACAAGGCTTTTAAAAACCTCTGTGTTGGTATAGGAGGTTGTGTGAGGCTTTAAAACCTATCTGTCTGTGACTGAGACTCTGCTAAGGTTTCCATGACGTCGTGTTGTCATGACAGACATTCCATCCCAAATGGCAACCTACAGGTAGCTGCCAAAATAATGGAAACAGTTGAGTAAATGAGGGATAAAAAGTATATTGAAAGCAGGTGCTTCCACACAGGTGTGGTTCCTGAGTTAATTAAGCAATTAAACATCCCATCATGCTTAGGGTCATGTATAAAAAGGCTGGGCAGGCCATTATTTTGGCTGACATGGCTATGCTCCCATAGAATGACAATGCCCCCATCCACAGGGCACGAGTGGTCACTGAATGGTTTGATGAGCATGAAAACTATGTAAACCCTATGCCATGGCCGTCTCAGTCACCAGATCTCAACACAACTCAACACTTATGGGAGATTCTGCAGCGGAGCCTGAGACAGCGTTTTCCACCACCATCAACAAAACACCAAATGATGGGAATTTCTTGTGGAAGAATGATGTCGCATCCCTCCAATAAAATTCCAGACATTTGTAGAATCTATACCAAGGTGCATTGAAGCTGTTCCGGCTCGTGGTGCCCCAACGCCCAATTAAGATGCTTTATGTTGGCGTTTCCTTTATTTTGGCAGTTACCTGTAGTGCACTACTTTTGACCAGAGCCCTGTTTGGACCCGGGCACTAAATAGGGAATAGGGTACCATTTGGATGCAGCTAAAGTATCACTGATGGGCTCCCTCAGGGGTTTATCTGTGGTTTTTACAACATCTGCCTTCGGTCCGGCCCACAACCAGGAGAAAACGCTGTCATCTGTCTAAGAGGAAGAGAGTGTTTGGATCAATAGGATTCGCATTACAGTTATGTTTTCATAGTTCAGGAGAAGAGAGAGAGACAGGGTTTGGGGGCGGACGGACGGACGAACGGACTGTGAATGATACATTAACGTTCCTAGTCATCCCCATGTGAGTCCCAAATGCACACGTGTGTTCACCTGCGTGCGTGTGAGGTTGGGTATCTGGGAGACGGGGACCGTAATATCCACCACGTCGCCAGTCAACAGCTGTCCAGTCTGTCACTGTGGATCTCAGAATGTGGCCCAAATGACATTATATTCCCTATATAGTGCACTACTTTTGGCAAGGGCACATAGTGCCATTTTGGATGCATTCTCAGTCTGTGAGGAGTGCCGAGGCTTTGCCAGGACCAAGTACCAGAATGTATGATCTTTCTGAAGGCTGCTGTTATTATTGAATAATCCCCATCCAGACTCTGGCTAGAGGGAGGTAAACTACTTACTGCTTCCTGTACCTAGGGCCCCAGAAAAAAATATAGAGTTGTGAAATTGTGTTTTATACCAGGTGAAATTGACTCAATGTGGAAATTGTGTTGAGATCCACAAACTTTCACCACTGTCCTCAAAGACTCCCTGTGTGGGTGATTCACCGTTGTCCTCGGAGAGTCTCCCTGTGGGGTGATTCACCACTGTCCTCGGAGAGTCTCCCTGTGGGGTGATTCACCACTGTCCTCGGAGAGTCTCCCTGTGTGGTGATTCACCGTTGTCCTCGGAGAGTCTCCCTGTGTGGTGATTCACCGTTGTCCTCGGAGAGTCTCCCTGTGTGGTGATTCACCGTTGTCCTCGGAGAGACTCCCTATGTGGTGATTCACCGTTGTCCTCGGAGAGACTCCCTATGTGGTGATTCACCGTTGTCCTCGGAGAGACTCCCTATGTGGTGATTCACCACTGTCCTCGGAGAGTCTCCCTATGTGGTGATTCACCGTTGTCCTCGGAGAGACTCCCTATGTGGTGATTCACCGTTGTCCTCAGAGAGACTCCCTATGTGGTGATTCACCGTTGTCCTCGGAGAGTCTCCCTGTGGGGTGATTCACCACTGTCCTCGGAGAGACTCCCTATGTGGTGATTCACCGTTGTCCTCGGAGAGACTCCCTATGTGGTGATTCACCGTTGTCCTCGGAGAGTCTCCCTGTGGGGTGATTCACCACTGTCCTCGGAGAGACTCCCTATGTGGTGATTCACCGTTGTCCTCGGAGAGTCTCCCTATGTGGTGATTCACCGTTGTCCTCGGAGAGACTCCCTATGTGGTGATTCACCGTTGTCCTCGGAGAGTCTCCCTGTGTGGTGATTCACCACTGTCCTCGGAGAGTCTCCCTATGTGGTGATTCACCGTTGTCCTCGGAGAGACTCCCTATGTGGTGATTCACCGTTGTCTTCGGAGAGACTCCCTGTGTGGTGATTCACCGTTGTCCTCGAAAAGAGACTCCCTGTGGGGTGATTCACCACTGTCCTCTGAGAGTCTCCCTGTGTGGTGATTCACCGTTGTCCTCGGAGAGTCTCCCTGTGGGGTGATTCACCGTTGTCCTCGGAGAGTCTCCCTGTGTGGTGATTCGGAGAGTCTCCCTGTGTGGTGATTCACCGTTGTCCTCGGAGAGTCTCCCTGTGTGGTGATTCGGAGAGTCTCCCTGTGTGGTGATTCGGAGAGTCTCCCTGTGTGGTGATTCGGAGAGACTCCCTGTGTGGTGATTCGGAGGGTCTCCCTGTGTGGTGATTCGGAGAGACTCCCTGTGTGGTGATTCGGAGAGTCTCCCTGTGTGGTGATTCGGAGAGTCTCCCTGTGTGGTGATTCGGAGAGTCTCCCTGTGTGGTGATTCGGAGAGTCTCCCTGTGTGGTGATTCGGAGAGTCTCCCTGTGTGGTGATTCGGAGATTCTCCCTGTGTGGTGATTCGGAGAGTCTCCCTGTGTGGTGATTCGGAGAGTCTCCCTGTGTGGTGATTCACCGTTGTCCTCGGAGATTCTCCCTGTGTGGTGATTCAGAGAGTCTCCCTGTGTGGTGATTCGGAGATTCTCCCTGTGTGGTGATTCGGAGAGTCTCCCTGTGTGGTGATTCGGAGAGTCTCCCTGTGTGGTGATTCACCGTTGTCCTCGGAGAGTCTCCCTGTGTGGTGATTCGGAGAGTCTCCCTGTGTGGTGATTCGGAGAGTCTCCCTGTGTGGTGATTCGGAGAGTCTCCCTGTGTGGTGATTCGGAGAGTCTCCCTGTGTTGTGATTCTGTGACCTTGGCTAATATGCCTTGTTTTTTGTTGTTGTGGTATCGCTTTGGTATCGAGTATCATGATGATATCAAATATAGTGATACTAAACCTGGTATTGGTACCGAGGCTTAAAATACTGGTATCGTGACAACACACCCACACACTTACACACACACACACTTCAGGGTTTATATCAGGGTTTATAGCAGGGTTTATATCAGGGTTTATATCAGGGTTTATAGCAGGGTTTATATCAGGGTTTATATCAGGGTTTATATCAGGGTTTATATCAGGGTTTATATCAAGGTTTATAGCAGGGTTTATAGCAGGGTTTATATCAGGGTTTATATCAGGGTTTATAGCAACGTTTATAGCAGGGTTTATATCAGGGTTTATAGCAGGGTTTATATCAGGGTTTATAGCAGGGTTTATAGCAACGTTTATAGCAGGGTTTATATCAGGGTTTATAGCAGGGTTTATATCAGGGTTTATAGCAGGGTTTATAGCAGGGTTTATATCAGGGTTTATAGCAGGGTTTATATCAGGGTTTATATCAGGGTTTATATCAGGGTTTATATCAGGGTTTATAGCAGGGTTTATATCAGGGTTTATAGCAGGGTTTATAGCAACGTTTATAGCAGGGTTTATAGCAGGGTTTATATCAGGGTTTATAGCAGGGTTTATATCAGGGTTTATATCAGGGTTTATATCAGGGTTTATAGCAGGGTTTATAGCAACGTTTATAGCAGGGTTTATATCAGGGTTTATAGCAGGGTTTATATCAGGGTTTATAGCAGGGTTTATAGCAGGGTTTATATCAGGGTTTATAGCAGGGTTTATATCAGGGTTTATATCAGGGTTTATATCAGGGTTTATATCAGGGTTTATATCAGGGTTTATATCAGGGTTTATAGCAGGGTTTATATCAGGGTTTATAGCAGGGTTTATAGCAACGTTTATAGCAGGGTTTATAGCAGGGTTTATATCAGGGTTTATAGCAGGGTTTATATCAGGGTTTATATCAGGGTTTATAGCAGGGTTTATAGCAGGGTTTATATCAGGGTTTATAGCAGGGTTTATATCAGGGTTTATATCAGGGTTTATAGCAGGGTTTATATCAGGGTTTATATCAGGGTTTATATCAGGGTTTATAGCAGGGTTTATAGCAGGGTTTATAGCAGGGTTTATATCAGGGTTTATAGCAGGGTTTATAGCAGGGTTTATATCAGGGTTTATATCAGGGTTTATATCAGGGTTTATAGCAGGGTTTATAGCAGGGTTTATAGCAGGGTTTATAGCAACGTTTATAGCAGGGTTTATA
>NC_059231.1:397500-405000 GCF_020615455.1 Coregonus clupeaformis | reverse complement strand
AGCATGCAGTCTCAATTTGGTGTTTGTGCCATTTTGTGAATTCTTGGTTGGTGAGCGGACCCCAGACCTCACAACCATAAAGGGCAATGGGTTCTATAACTGATTCAAGTAATTGTAACTGTAAGTATTTTTAGCCAGATCCTAATTGGTATGTCAAATTTTATGTTCCTTTTGATGGCATAGAAGGCCCTTCTTGCCTTGTCTCTCAGATCGTTCACAGCTTTGTGGAAGTTACCTGTGGCGGTGATGTTTAGGCTGAGGTATGTATAGTTTTTTGTGTTGCTCTAGGGAAACGTTTTCTAGATGGAATTTGTATTTGTGGTCCTGGCAACTGGACTTTTTTTGGAACACCATTATTTTTGTCTAACTGAGATTTACTGTCAGGGCCCAGGTGTGACAGAATCTGTGCAGAAGATCTAGGTGCTGCTGTAGGCCCTCCATGGTTGGTGACAGAAGCACCAGATCATCAGCAAACAGTAGACATTTGACTTCAGATTCTAGTAGGGTGAGGCCGGGTGCTGCAGACTGTTCTGGTATCCTCGCAAATTCGTTGATATATATGTTGAAGAGGGTGGGGCTCAAGCTGCATCCCTGTCTCACCCCACGGCCCTGTGGAAAGTAACATTTGTGTTTTTTACCAATTTTAACCGCACACTTGTTGTTTGTGTACATGGATTTCATAATGTCGTATGTTTTTCCCCCAACACCACTTTCCATCAATTTGTATAGCAGACCCTCATGCCAAATTGAGTCAGAAGCTTTTCTGAAATCAACAATGCATGAGAAGACTTTGCCTTTTTTTTGGTTTGTTTGTTTGTCAGTTAGGGTGTGCAGGGTGAATATGTGGTCTGTCGTATGGTAATTCGGTAAAAAGCCAATTTGACAATTGCTCAGTACATTGTTTTCACTGAGGAAATGTACGAGTCTGATGTTAATGATAATGCAGACAATTTTCCCAAGGTTGATGTATATCCCACAGTAGTTATTGGGGTCAAATTTGTCTCCACTTTTTTACATTTTAGTCATTTAGCAGACACTCTTATCCAGAGCGACTTACAGTTAGTGCATACATTATTTATTTTTATACTGGCCCCCCGTGGGAATTGAACCCACAACCCTGGCGTTGCAAACGCCATGCTCTACCAACCAAGCTACATCCCTGCCGGCCATTCACTCCCCTAGACCAATTGTGCGCCGCCCCATGGGTCTCCCGGTCGCGGCCGGCTACGACAGAGCCTGGATTCGAACCAGGATCTCTAGAGGTACAGCTAGCACTGCAATGCATTGCCTTAGACCACTGCGCCACTCGGGAGACCAGGGAGGATTGGGGAGGATGCCAGAGCTGAGGATGATGTTAAAAAGATTAAGTATAGCCAGTTGAAATTTGTGGTCTGTATATTTTATAATTTCATTGAGGATACCATCAACACCACAGGCCTTTTTGGGTTGGAGGGTTTGTATTTTGTCCTGTAGTTCAGTCAATGTAATTGTAGAATCCAGTGGGTTCTGGTAGTCTTTAATAGTTGATTCCAAGATTTGCATCTGATGATGTATTTGTTTTTGCTGTTTGTTCTTTGTTATAGATCCAAAAATATGGTTTACCCATATCTTCATTTTGGATAGATAACTCTTCATGTTGTTGTTTGTTTAGTGTTTTCCAATTTTCCCAGAAGTGGTTAGAGTCTATGGATTCTTCAATTACGTTGAGCTGATTTCTGACATGCTGTTCCTTCTTTTTCCATAGTGTATTTCTGTATTGTTTTAGTGATTCACCATAGTGAAGGTGTAGGCTCAAGTTTTCTGAGTCTCTATGTTTTTGGTTGGATAGGTTTCTCAATTTCTTTCTTAGGTTTTTGCATTCTTCATCAAACCATTTGTCATTGTTGTTAATTTTCTTAGGTTGTCTGCATGACATTTTTAGATTTGATAGGGAAGCTGAGAGGTCAAATATACTGTTTAGGTTTTCTACTGCCAAGTTTACACCTTCACTATTACAGTGAAACGTAATAGTTGCCTAATAGTTTTTTGGTAGATTTCAACAATACTTTCCTTCCATCTATAGCATTTCTTAATATTATTCAGTTCCCTTGGCTTTGATGCCTTGTGATTGAGTATTGCTCTGTTCAAGTAGAGTTTGATTTTGCTGTGGTCTGATAGGGGTGTCAGTGAAAGCTCTGAGAGACTCTGGGTTTAGGTCAGTGATAAAGTAGTCTACAGTACTACTGCCAAGGGATGAGCTGTAGGTGTACATACCATAGGAGTACATATGTACATACCCAGTGTGCGACAGAGCTGCAGGAGTTGTGACCCGTTTTTGTTGGTTGTTTTGCCATAGTTTTGTCTGGGGGGGGCATATTTGAGAGGGAATGCTGTCACCTCCAGGTAGGTGTTTGTCCCCCTGTGTGCTGAGGGTGCCAGGTTCTTGTCCAGTTCTGGCATTTAGGTTGCCACAGACTAGTACATGTCCCTGGGCCTGGAAATGGTTGATCTCCCCCTCTAGGATGGAGAAGCTGTCATCGTTAAAATATGGGGATTCTATTGGGGGGATATAGTTAGCGCACAGGAGGAAATTTTTCTCTGTTGAGATAGTTTCCTTATTTTTTCTAGCCAGATGTAAAATATTCCTGTTTTGACTAATTTAATAGAGTGAGTTAAGTCTGCCAAATTAGCATACCCCCTGAGTCTCTTCCCTGTTTGACACCTGGTAGTTTGGTGGATGGGACTACCAGCTCTCTGTAACCTAGAGGGCAACCAGTGGGTCCATCTCCTCTATACCATGTTTCTTGTAGGATGACAATGTCTGTATTCAGGCTCGAGCCTCGTGTCAAGTCCAAGTCGTGCATTCTAAGAGCAAGTAAAATAAAATCTACACATGCAATGACTTGTTCAACTACAAATTTGTGTCTAATTATTGAGGCTACCAGACACCCCTTTTCATTATTATGTCTACAACACATTTTGATTATGTAATAAGTAATTTTAACAACAAATTCCAAATGCATGCTTCGTAAATTAATTATCAATTTCAAGCTATTTTTACTTGAAATTGAGCAGTAGGCCTATGCTAGTAATTGTTGCTTGATGCCCCATTTTCTGATGAGATTGCAAAGTAAACGTTTAATATTCTTGATCACCAAACAATTTTTGGAGTTGCATATTTATGTATGGAAATCCTCTCTCTCTACAATGTGACATTTGCGCTGCACCCTATAGAAAATCAGCAATCTGACTCAGTGGCTTCATCGGACCGCTTCCGTATTGAGCGCATCACTGGTACTTCCTGTTGGAGTTTTTGCTTGTACGCAGGAATCAGGAGAATAGAGTTATGGTACGTTATGGCGAAAGGAGGGCGAGGGAGAGTTTCCTTATGGCCTTATACAGCTCGTTGAGAGCGGTCTTAGTGCCAGCTTCGGTTTGTGGTGGTAAATAGACAGCTACGGAGAATATAGAGTAAATCTCTCTCCCGTAGTAATATTATGGTCTGCACCTTTTATCACGAGGTAGTCTAACTCAGGCGAGCAGAACCTTGAGACTTCCTCAACATTAGAGATAGCGCACCAGCTGTTGTTAACAAAGAGATCCTCCCCTCCCCCCTAACCTTACCTGATGCTGCCTTACGGTCCTGACGATGCATGGAGAAAACCAGATAGATGTATATTACCCTTGTCCTTGTTCAGCCACGACTTGGAGAAACATGGGATATTACAGTTTTTTCAGGTCCCGTTGATAGGACGAACCGAGCTCATCCAGTTTGTTCTCCAGTGACTGTATGTTCGCCAAAACAGGGGGGGGGACCTGATCCTAGATCAACACTCTTACAATGAGGCTTTGTGGATACAGGCCAAGATACAACAAAAGCAGCAATATCGATCTCAAGCGTCTCTTTACTGCAATATGATTTTCTGTCCCAAACCTTACATAGGCCACAAATACCAAGGAGGCCATTTTATACAATTTGCCTAAGAGGGAGCGATAGACCTCAGTGGCATATATATTCATTGACTGCTTAATAAAAGGCCTTTTTATTACCTACATGTATTATTCATAGACTCAATTAGATCATGAGCTAATGGCGTATTGTAATGTGGTTTGGGATACAGCAAGGCACACTTACAGTCTCTAATAGACTATTGTAACATTCATTAGGTACTATAGTCATCAAGCCAGTATATAGTGATTTAGTCCTATACGATATAATAATCTCATTATACAATATCCAGTGTATATGGTGATGTGTTTGACAGTGCCTGAGAGACGTCGGGAATTATAGTGGAAAGGAAAGGTTGTCAGGTCTTTAAAAAAAAACAGTCAGAAAAGTATATGTAGAGGAACAAACCTGGGCTAATGTGTCCCAAATGGTACCCTACATAGTGCACTACTTTTGACCAGAGTCTTATGGGCCCAAAAGCACTACATAGGGAATATGGTGCCATTTTCGACGCGACCCTAGTGTGTGAGAGCAGTCAGTGTTAGTGTCTCAGTCTGTCAGAAAGTGACACAATTGACGTCTGCTGACAGCAGCTGCCTCTGAACATAACAATATAACAACGAGCAGTAGATCACCCTCTCTTCTCTTCTTCTCTTCTCTTTTCTCTTCTCCTCTCTTTCTTCTCTTCTCTTCTCTTCTCCTCTCATTCCTCTCTTTCTTCTCTTCTCTTCTCCTCTCTTCTATTCTCATCTCCTCTCCCATCGTCTCCTCTCTTCTCTTCTCTTCTCTTCTCCTCTCTTCTCCTCTCTTCTCCTCTCTTCTCTTCTCCTCTCTTCTCCTCTCTTCTCCTCTCTTCTCCTCTCTTCTCTTCTCCTCTCCTCTCTTTCTTCTCTTCTCTTCTCTTCTCCTCTCATTCCTCTCTTCTCTTCTCCTCTCTTCTCCTCTCTTCTCTTCTCCTCTCTTCTCCTCTCTTCTCTTCTCTTCTCATTCCTCTCTTTCTTCTTTTCTCTTCTCTTCTCTTCTCTTCTCTTCTCTTCTCTTCTCTTCTCTTCTCTTCTCTTCTCTTCTCTTCTCTTCTCTTCTCTTCTCTTCTCTTCTCTTCTCTTCTCATTCCTCTCTTTCTTCTTTTCTCTTCTCTTCTCTTCTCTTCTCTTCTCTTCTCTTCTCTTCTCCCATCTTCTCCTCTCTTCTTGTCTATTCTCTTCTCCTCTCTTCTCTTTTCCTCTATTCTTCTCTCTTCTCCTCTCATTCATTTATTTCTTCTCTTCTCATTCCTCTCTTTCTTCTCTTCTCTTCTCTTCTCTTCTCTTCTCTTCTCTTCTCTTCTCTTCTCTTCTCTTCTCTTCTCTTCTCTTCTCTTCTCTTCTCCCATCTTCTCGTCTCCTCTCTTCTCTTCTCATCTCTTCTCCTCTCTTCTCTTCTCCCATCTTCTCGTCTCTTCTCTTCTCTTCTCCTCTCATTCCTCTCTTTCTTCTCTTCTCTTCTCTTCTCCCATCTTCTCCTCTCTTCTTGTCTCTTCTCTTCTCCTCTCTTCTCTTTTCCTCTCTTCTTCTCTCTTTTCCTCTCATTTATTTATTTCTTCTCTTTTCTCCTCCTCTCTTCTCAACTCTTCTCGTCTCGTTCCTCTATTCTATTCTATTCTATTTGCTTCTCTTCTCTTCTCTTCTCTTCTCTTCTCTTCTCTTCTCTTCTCTTCTCTTCTCTTCTCTTCTCTTCTCTTCTCTTCTCTTCGCTTCTCCCATCTTCTCTTCTCTTCTATTCTCGTCTCTTCTCCCATCTTCTCCTCTATTTTCGTCTCTTCTCTTCTCATCTCTTCTCTTCTCCTCTCTTCTCCTCGCTTCTCTTTTCCTCTTTTCTCCTCTCTTCTCCTCTCATTCCTTTCTTTCTTCTCTTCTCCTCTCTTTCTTCTCTTCTCTTCTCTTCTCTTCGCTTCTCTTCTCTTCTCTTCTCTTCTCTCCTCTCCTCTCCTCCTTTCGTTCTTCTCAACTCTTCTCCTTTCATTCCTCTCTTCTCTTTTCTTCTCAACTATTCTCCTTTCGCTCTTCTCTTCTCTTCTCTTCTCTTCTCTTCTCTTCTCTTCTCTTCTCTTCTCTTCTCTTCTCTTCTCTTCTCTTCTCTTCTCTTCTCTTCTCTTCTATTCTCCTCTCCTCCTTTCGTTCCTCTATTCTCTTCACTTCTCAACTCTTCTCTTCTCAACTATTCTACTTTCTTTCCTCTATTCTCGTCTCGTCTCGTCTCCTCTCCTCTCAGAATGGTAGCTACTTCTCACATTGTCATGGGAAAAAAAGTATCTGACTTGTTATAGTGCTGAAATATTCAGGTAGAAACTAAAACAGCCAGATCTGAGGGAGAGATGTCTCTTCCTCCTCTTTCTTGTTATCCTCCCACTCCTGTCATCCACCCTCCTCCTTCTCTCCCCATCCCCTCCTCCTCCCTCATCTCATCACCTGTCCTCATCCTCCCTCCTCTTCCCCTCCTCCTCCTCCTCTCTCCTCCTCTCCCTACCTAGACAGGTTTTAATACTACACAACTCCACAGAACACGACACAACTCTCGTAAGAATCAGTATGCAATAAACTCTCAGTTTTGGTATTCAGATTTGTAAAAGTGCTCAGAATCCGTAAGAAATCAACATTTTGATTCGGGTTAGAGGGGGATAAATCAGTAATATGCAGGCAGATATTAAACACGTTTAATGGACCCACAGAAAGAGAGTGAAAAACAAACTTGGTTACCTCTGGCATGAATATAACATTCATGAGTAGGATTTAACCGGGTTTCCCTCTGAGCCTGGAGAAGACAGAGCATAGTCAGGCAGCAAACATTTAGTAATAATCTCTCCTGTCTTTCTTTCCTCTCTTTCTTCCTGCCACATTGAACTGCTGTCATCCTCTCCTCCTCTCATCCTCTCCTCCTCTCATCCTCTCCTCATCTCTTCCTCTCCTCATCTCTTCCTCTCCTCATCTCTTCCTCTCCTCATCTCTTCCTCTCATCCTCTCCTCCTCTCATCCTCTCCTCCTCTCATCCTCTCCTCCTCTCACCCATTTGCATATACTCCAGAATGTCATGAAGAGTGATCAGATGAATTGCAATTAATTGCAAAGTCCCTCTTTGCCATGAAAATGAGCTTAATACCAAAAAAAAACATTTCCACTGCATTTCAGCCCTGCCACAAAGGACCTGCTGCCATCATGTCAGTGATTCTCTCGTTAACACAGGTGAGAGTGTTGACGAGGACAAGGCTGGAGATCACTCTGTCATGCTGATTGAGTTAGAATAACAGACTGGAAGCTTTAAAAGGAGGGTGGTGCTTGAAATCATTGTTCTTCCTCTGTTAACCATGGTTACCTGCAAGGAAACACGTGCCGTCATCATTGCTTTGCACAAAAAGGGCTTCACAGGCAAGGATATTGCTGCTAGTAAGATTGCACCTAAATCAACCATTTATCGGATCATCAAGAACTTCAAGGAGAGAGGTTCAATTGTTGTGAAGAAGGTGTCAGGGCGCCCAAGAAAGTCCAGCAAGCGCCAGGACCATCTCCTAAAGTTGATTCAGCTGCGTGATCGGGGCA
>NC_059231.1:387500-392500 GCF_020615455.1 Coregonus clupeaformis | reverse complement strand
TGTGCATCTGTAAAGGTTTGTGAGGGTTTTAGGTGACAAACCAAATTTCTTCAGCCTCCTGAGGTTGAAGAGGCTCTGTTGCGCCTTCTTCACCACACTGTCTGCGTGGGTGGACCATTTCAGTTTGTCAGTGATGTGTACACCAAGGAACTTGAAACTTTCCACCTTCTCCACTGCGGTCCCGTCGATGTGGATAGGGGGGTGCTCCCTCTGCTGTTTCGTGAAGTCCACGATCATCTCTTTTGTTTTAATGATGTTGAGTGAGAGGTTATTTTCTTGACACCACACTCCCAGAGCCCTCACATCTTGTCATTGTTAGTAATCAAGCCTACTGTTGTTGTGTCATCTGCAAACTTGATGATTGAGTTGGAGGCGTGCTTGGCCACACAGTCATGGGTGAACAGGGAGTACAGGAGGGGGCTGAGCACGCACCCTTGTGAGGCCTCAGTGTTGAGGATCAGTGAAGTGGAGATGTTGTTTCTTAACTTCACCACCTGGGGGCGGCCCGTCAGGAAGTCCAGGACCCAGTTGCACAGGGTGGGGTTCAGACCCTAAATGATGAGCTTGGAGGGTACTATGGTGTTGAATGCTGAGCTATAGTCAATGAACAGCATTCTTACATAGGTATTCCTCTTGTCCAGATGGGATAGGGCAGTGTGCAGTGTGATGGCGATTGCATCGTCTGTGGATCTATTGGGGCGGTAAGCAAATTGAAGTGGGTCTAGGGTGATAGGTAAGGTAGAGGTGAAATGATCCTTGACTAGTCTCTCTAAGCACTTCATGATGACAGAAGTGAGTGCTACGGGGCGATAGTCATTTAGTTCGGTTACCTTTGCTTTCTTGGGTACAGGTGACTGTGGGGACAGCAGACTGGGAAAGGGAGAGATTGAAAATGTCCGCCAGCTGGTGGAATAGCAGTGAAATAAGGCTGTTTTTAATCTGCCCTAGAGGTATACAGATGATATTTACACCCTTTATATACACTGCCTTAGAGGTATACAGATTATATTGAAATCTCCCACAGTAAATCTCTTAGCCGAGTCATCCCCTTCACACCAACTTCCTCCTTCCTTATCTAGAACTAACAAAATGGCCTCCATTATGAGATTGTACATCCAAGACCTTGTTTGCTTATAATTCCTGGGTCCGTATAATTGCCCTCGATAGGTAGGAAACACTATCTCGGAAATCAGAGCCCCTCCTATGGCGCTCGGGTTTGCTCAGGTCATTGGACAGCTCACCTTCACAAAACATTTACCCAGGTCTCCCGGCCTGCGGAACACCTGTCTAACCTGTCTCACCCCTGTCACGGGCAGGGCAGGAGAGGAGAGGAGTCAGGGAAGAGCAGAGAACATCACTCCCCTCAGCGGGGGGGGACTCTGTGCTGAGTTGAGCTGCTGTGCCGTAGCTGCTTGCTGTTGGAACTGGTTCAAGGCCAGAGTCTGAGCTTAAAGCTATTATTAGGCCACGAGATCCTCAAAGAATATGCTCTCCCTGCTCTCCCTGGCTACTGGAATCAGCCCTCGCATCCATCACCGCTATTAGTCACTGCAGCTCCTCCGTCCGCTAATATGGATTCAGGTACTTCTTCTTCGTGGTTATTGTTAATGTACATTGTCACGATCGTTTAAAGACTGGTAGAACCAATGTTTATTTAAGTACTGAACACACGACAAAACAACAAAACAAACGATACGTGAAGTCTCAAGGTACACACTACACACCTATACAGAACAAGATCCCACAACTAACCGGTGCCAACCAGGCTGCCTAAGTATGGTCCCCAATCAGAGACAACGAGCTACAGCTGCCTCTGATTGGGAACCACCCTGGCCAACATCTAAACGATCTAGAACATCAACATAGAAAAACACAACATAGAAACTACACACCCTGGCTCAACATTTAAGAGTCCCCAGAGCCAGGGCGTGACATACATCATGTATACCTCCAGTTTCCTTGACGCTGGAAGTGACCCTTACATCCTGCAATGCTGTTTTTTAGCAGCTAGGGACGAGTACTTGTTTAGGGTTATTGTCAATGTATGCTATTGACTATATACAGTCTGTTTTGTGCCACTACAGTGATGATGTAAATGTATTTTTGTGAATCGTTCCACAGGGATGCTGGCCCATTTAGGCTCCAATGCTTTCTACAGTTTGTGTCAAATTGGCTGGATGTGCTTTGGGTGGTGAACCATTCTTGATACACACGGGAAACTGTTGAGTGTGAAAACCCGGCAGCGTTGCAGTTCTTGACACACTCAAACCGGTGCGCCTGGCACCTACCACCATACCCCGTTCAAAGGCACTTAAAAACTTTAACTTGCCCATTCACCCTCTGAAAGGCACACATACACAATCCATGTCTCAATTGTCTCAAGGCTTAAAAATCCTTCTTTAACCTGTCTCCTCCCCTTCACCTACACTGATTGAAGTGGATTTAACAAGTGACATCAATAAGGAATCATAGCTTTCACCTGGATTCACCTGGTCAGTCTATGTCATGGAAAGAGCAGGTGTTCCTAATGTTTTGTACGCTCAGTGTATATCCTAATGCCTAGTCACCATACCCCTATGCATGTGTGTGTGTGTGTGTGTGTGTGTGTGTGTGTGTGTGTGTGTGTGTGTGTGTGTGTGTGTGTCGTGTGTGTGTGTGTGTGTGTGTGTGTGTGTGTGTGTGTGTGTGTGTGTGTGTCGTGTGTGTGTGTGTGTGTGTGTGTGTGTGTGTGTGTGTGTGTGTGTGTGTGTGTGTGTGTGTGTGTGTGTGTGTGTGTGTGTGTGTGTGTGTGTGTGTGTGTGTGTGTGTCGTGTGTCGTGTGTCGTGTGTGTGTGTGTGTGTGTGTGTGTGTGTGTCGTGTGTCGTGTGTGTGTGTGTGTGTGTGTGTGTGTGTGTGTGTGTGTGTGTGTGTGTGTGTGTGTGTGTGTGTGTGTGTGTGTGTGTGTGTGTGTCGTGTGTGTGTGTGTGTGTGTCGTGTGTGTGTGTGTGTGTGTGTGTGTGTGTGTGTGTGTGTGTGTGTGTGTGTGTGTGTGTGTGTGTGTGTGTGTGTGTGTGTGTGTGTGTGTGTGTGTGTGTGTGAGTGAGTGAGGCGAGCCTAGGCCTGCTGTATTGGCCGTACTGTTCTTAGTCAAACATCTGGTGTCAGATCAACCTATTTCGAGCACACAAGAACACACACACACACACACACACACACACACACACACACACACACACACACACCTCCTCGCCGTTCTCAGAGTGAACCATGCAGAATGGTTAATTGTGGTGTCAAGCATCCTCCTGATAGTTCTACTATGACATGCTCATTAATCTAGCATCCTCCTGAGAGTTCTACTATGACATGCTCATTAATCCAGCATCCTCCTGAGAGTTCTACTATGACATGCTCATTAATCCAGCATCCTCCTGAGAGTTCTACTATGACATGCTCATTAATCCAGCATCCTCCTGAGAGTTCTACTATGACATGCTCATTAATCCAGCATCCTCCTGATAGTTCTACTATGACATGCTCATTAATCCAGCACCCTCCTGATAGTTCTACTATGACATGCTCATTAATCCAGCATCCTCCTGATAGTTCTACTATGACATGTTCATTAATCCAGCATCCTCCTGAGAGTTCTACTATGACATGCTCATTAATCCAGCATCCTCCTGATAGTTCTACTATGACATGTTCATTAATCCAGCATCCTCCTGAGAATTCTACTATGACATGTTCATTCATCCAGCATCCTCCTGAGAGTTCTACTATGACATGTTCATTAATCCAGCATCCTCCTGAGAGTTCTACTATGACATGCTCATTAATCCAGCATCCTCCTGAGAGTTCTACTATGACATACTCATTAATCCAGCACCCTCCTGATAGTTCTACTATGACATGCTCATTAATCCAGCACCCTCCTGATAGTTCAACTATGACATGCTCATTAATCCAGCATCCTCCTGATAGTTCTACTATGACATGTTCATTAATCCAGCATCCTCCTGAGAGTTCTACTATGACATGCTCATTAATCCAGCATCCTCCTGATAGTTCTACTATGACATGTTCATTAATCCAGCATCCTCCTGAGAGTTCTACTATGACATGTCCATTCATCCAGCATCCTCCTGAGAGTTCTACTATGACAAGCTCATTAATCCAGCATCCTCCTGAGAGTTCTACTATGACATGCTCATTAATCCATTAACTTGTTTTCTTCATTCTGTTGATGAATGATTACTCTCAGAGGGTGTTTTGTCATGTAGTTCTGAGCTGTGGTAATCAGAGTTAGACTGTGTTGCATTGTATTTTCTTAATCTGGTCCTGTTGGTTTCACTTCGCTAAATGTCAAACGAACACAAATTCCTAAACAAAACCACCCCACTGGACAAAAACTGGTTGAATCAACGTTGTTTCCACATCATTTCAAACGGATTGGATTTGCAAAACGTCATCAGTGTAAGGGCATTTCGGCTTTTTTCCACCAACATTTTAACCTAAACATGGTGAAATGACATGGTGAAATGACATGGTGAAATGACATGGTGAAATGACATGGTGAAATGTTTTGTTAATTTCACGTTGAATTCACATTAGTTGACAACTCAACCAAACCAGTCATACGTGTCCATTCAAGTAATTTGTTTATTGGACAAAAATGCACACGTTAAAACCTGTAAAAATGATCACTGTGCTAACCAGGGCATGATCACTGTGCTAACCAGGACATGATCACTGTGCTAACCAGGGCATGATCACTGTGCTAACCAGGGCATGATCACTGTGCTAACCAGGGCGTGATCACTGTGCTAACCAGGGCATGTATTTGAAGTAAGGCAGTCTCTTTGAATTATAGCTTTTTTCCATTATCGTAATTGGGCTCTTTGGTGTCTGGCAACAATGGATCTATGTAGTGTTCAAGAGTCTATCTGAGGTTAATTCTATATGTAGTGTTCTTGAGTCTATCTGAGGTTCATTCTATATTGTGTATTGGTGTCATACTGTA
>NC_059231.1:367500-382500 GCF_020615455.1 Coregonus clupeaformis | reverse complement strand
GGGGGAGGTGAGAACAGAACAGCGTCAGGTTTATTCATAGCTTTGTGTGTGGCTGGGAGTGAGAGGCGGGAGTCGCAGGGAAAATGACACTAGCTATTACTAGCTCTCTGTTCTGCCATCCTCCCTCCTTTTAAATCTCCTGATGAAAGGAGTAAGAGAAGCCTCTTGACTGGGCTCTGAGGTAATAAAGAGAAGCTTCCTGACTGGGCTCTGAGGTAATAAAGAGAAGCCTCTTGACTGGGCTCTGAGGGAATAAAGAGAAGCCTCTTGACTGGGCTCTGAGGTAATAAAGAGAAGCCTCTTGACTGGGCTCTGAGGTAATAAAGAGAAGCTTCCTGACTGGGCTCTGAGGTAATAAAGAGAAGCCTCTTGACTGGGCTCTGAGGTAATAAAGAGAAGCCTCTTGACTGGGCTCTGAGGTAATAAAGAGAAGCCTCTTGACTGGGCTCTGAGGTAATAAAGAGAAGCCTCTTGACTGGGCTCTGAGGTAATAAAGAGAAGCCTCTTGACTGGGCTCTGAGGTAATAAAGAGAAGCCTCCTGACTGGACTCTGAGGTAATAAAGAGAAGCCTCTTGACTGGGCTCTGAGGTAATAAAGAGAAGCCTCTTGACTGGGCTCTGAGGTAATAAAGAGAAGCCTCTTGACTGGGCTCTGAGGTAATAAAGAGAAGCCTCTTGACTGGGCTCTGAGGTAATAAAGAGAAGCCTCCTGACTGGGCTCTGAGGTAATAAAGAGAAGCCTCTTGACTGGGCTCTGAGGTAATAAAGAGAAGCCTCTTGACTGGGCTCTGAGCTAATAAAGAGAAGCCTCTTGACTGGGCTCTGAGGTAATAAAGAGAAGCTTCCTGACTGGGCTCTGAGGTAATAAAGAGAAGCCTCTTGACTGGGCTCTGAGGTAATAAAGAGAAGCCTCTTGACTGGGCTCTGAGGTAATAAAGAGAAGCCTCTTGACTGGGCTCTGAGGTAATAAAGAGAAGCCTCTTGACTGGGCTCTGAGGTAATAAAGAGAAGCCTCTTGACTGGGCTCTGAGGTAATAAAGAGAAGCCTCTTGACTGGGCTCTGAGGTAATAAAGAGAAGCCTCTTGACTGGGCTCTGAGGTAATAAAGAGAAGCCTCCTGACTGGACTCTGAGGTAATAAAGAGAAGCCTCTTGACTGGGCTCTGAGGTAATAAAGAGAAGCCTCTTGACTGGGCTCTGAGGTAATAAAGAGAAGCCTCTTGACTGGGCTCTGAGGTAATAAAGAGAAGCCTCTTGACTGGGCTCTGAGGTAATAAAGAGAAGCCTCCTGACTGGGCTCTGAGGTAATAAAGAGAAGCCTCTTGACTGGGCTCTGAGGTAATAAAGAGAAGCCTCTTGACTGGGCTCTGAGGTAATAAAGAGAAGCCTCTTGACTGGGCTCTGAGGTAATAAAGAGAAGCCTCTTGACTGGGCTCTGAGGTAATAAAGAGAAGCCTCTTGACTGGGCTCTGAGGTAATAAAGAGAAGCCTCCTGACTGGGCTCTGAGGTAATAAAGAGAAGCCTCTTGACTGGGCTCTGAGGTAATAAAGAGAAGCCTCCTGACTGGGCTCTGAGGTAATAAAGAGAAGCCTCTTGACTGGGCTCTGAGGTAATAAAGAGAAGCTTCCTGACTGGGCTCTGAGGTAATAAAGAGAAGCCTCTTGACTGGGCTCTGAGGTAATAAAGAGAAGCCTCTTGACTGGGCTCTGAGGTAATAAAGAGAAGCCTCCTGACTGGGCTCTGAGGTAATAAAGAGAAGCCTCTTGACTGGGCTCTGAGGTAATAAAGAGAAGCCTCCTGACTGGGCTCTGATGTAATAAAGAGAAGCTTCCTGACTGGGCTCTGAGGTAATAAAGAGAAGCCTCCTGACTGGGCTCTGAGGTAATAAAGAGAAGCCTCCTGACTGGGCTCTGAGGTAATAAAGAGAAGCCTCTTGACTGGGCTCTGAGGTAATAAAGAGAAGCCTCTTGACTGGGCTCTGAGGTAATAAAGAGAAGCCTCTTGACTGGGCTCTGAGGTAATAAAGAGAAGCCTCTTGACTGGGCTCTGAGGTAATAAAGAGAAGCCTCTTGACTGGGCTCTGAGGTAATAAAGAGAAGCCTCTTGACTGGGCTCTGAGGTAATAAAGAGAAGCCTCTTGACTGGGCTCTGAGGGAATAAAGAGAAGCCTCTTGACTGGGCTCTGAGGTAATAAAGAGAAGCCTCTTGACTGGGCTCTGAGGGAATAAAGAGAAGCCTCTTGACTGGGCTCTGAGGTAATAAAGAGAAGCCTCCTGACTGGGCTCTGAGGTAATAAAGAGAAGCCTCCTGACTGGGCTCTGAGGTAATAAAGAGAAGCCTCTTGACTGGGCTCTGAGGTGACTCTGTACAGCTTTAACATTTAACTGCTGACATTTTGCTCTGCATTTATCTCCCTCTGAATGTTCCAGCCCAGATGAAGTCCCAGGGGGTTGTATCATGAATCTCCCTCTGAATATTCCAGCCCAGATGAAGACCCAGGGGGTTGTATCATTCATCTCCCTCTGAATATTCCAGCCCAGATGAAGACCCAGGGGGTTGTATCATTCATCTCCCTCTGAATATTCCAGCCCAGATGAAGACCCAGAGGGTGTATCATTAATCTCCCTCTGAATATTCCAGCCCAGATGAAGACCCAGGGGGTTGTATCATTCATCTCCCTCTGAATATTCCAGCCCAGATGAAGACCCAGGGGGTTGTATCATTAATCTCCCTCTGAATATTCCAGCCCAGATGAAGACCCAGGGGGTTGTATCATGAATCTCCCTCTGAATATTCCAGCCCAGATGAAGACCCAGGGGGTTGTATCATTCATCTCCCTCTGAATATTCCAGCCCAGATGAAGACCCAGAGGGTGTATCATTAATCTCCCTCTGAATATTCCAGCCCAGATGAAGACCCAGAGGGTGTATCATTAATCTCCCTCTGAATATTCCAGCCCAGATGAAGACCCAGGGGGTTGTATCATTCATCTCCCTCTGAATATTCCAGCCCAGATGAAGACCCAGAGGGTTGTATCATTCATCTCCCTCTGAATATTCCAGCCCAGATGAAGACCCAGAGGGTGTATCATTCATCTCCCTCTGAATATTCCAGCCCAGATGAAGACCCAGGGGGTTGTATCATTCATCTCCCTCTGAATATTCCAGCCCAGATGAAGACCCAGAGGGTTGTATCATTAATCTCCCTCTGAATATTCCAGCCCAGATGAAGACCCAGAGGGTGTATCATTCATCTCCCTCTGAATATTCCAGCCCAGATGAAGACCCAGGGGGTTGTATCATTCATCTCCCTCTGAATATTCCAGCCCAGATGAAGACCCAGAGGGTTGTATCATTCATCTCCCTGTGAATATTCCAGCCCAGATGAAGACCCAGAGGGTGTATCATTAATCTCTACAGCTTCAGAGAGATGAGAGGATGAGAGGACGAGAGCGAGAGAGCAGATTAATATTAACATAATACGAACGTAGGCGACGTAGCGGCAGTGCTTTGGTTGTGACATGGCTGTCAGAAACATGCTAGACTTGGAAGGCTACTCTACTACCGTGGTGACACTGGAAGACGTTTCAAGAGGGAAACTCCAGCAGTGACTCATAATGCATCCCGAATGGCACCCTATTCCCTATGTAGTACACTACTTTTGACCATGTGGTCTATTTGTAGTGCACTACTTTTGACCATGTGGTCTATTTGTAGTGCACTACTTTTAGGGAATAGGGTGCCTTTAGGGACACAACATAATACCCTTCTGAGACCCCTCACTGTGTAAGGATGGAGGATCATAAACACACACACACACACACACACACACACACACACACACACACACACACACACACACACACACACACACACACACACACACACACATACACACACACACACACACACACACACACATACACTACCAGTCAAGTTTGGACACACCTACTCATTCTAGGGTTTTTCTTTATTTTTACTATTTTCTACATTGTAGAATAATAGTGAAGACATCAAAACTGTGAAAGAACACATATGGAATCATGTAGTAACCAAAAAAGTGTTTGTCACGCCCTGATCGAGAGAACTCTCGTTGGTTGGGTCAGGGTGTGAGTTTTCTGTTGAGATCTATGTTAGTGTATTTCTATGTAGTAGATCTAGGTTGTATTTCTATGTTTGGCCGGGTGTGGTTCCCAATCAGAGACAGCTGTCGCTCGTTGTCTCTGATTGGGGATCATACTTAGGTAGCCATGTTGCCTACCTTAGTTGTGGGATCTTGTTCCGTTTAGGCTTGCATGTGTATAGCCGGAGGACTTCACGGTACGTTGTTTCTTGTTTTGTTGTATGTTTATTGAGTTAATAAACATGTACGCTTTTCACGCTGCACCTTGGTCCGACCCGTCTCTCAACGATCGTGACAGTGTTAAACAAATCAAAATATATTTGAGATTCTTCAAATAGCCACCCTTTGCCTTGATTACAGCGTCACCTGGAATGCTTTTCCAACAGTCTTGAATGAGTTCCCACATATGCTGAGCACTTTTTGGCTGCTTTTCCTTCACTGCGGTCCAACTCATCCCAAACCATCTCAATTGGGTTGAGGCCAGGTGATTGTGGAGGCCAGGTCATCTGATGCAGCACTCCATCACTCTCCTTCTTGGTCAAATAGCCCTTACACAGCCTGGAGGTGTGTTTTGGGTCATTGTCCTGTTGAAAAACAAATGATAGTCCCACTAAGTGCAAACCAGATGGGATGACGTATCGAAATGTTCTGAATTGACTGACCTTCATGTCTTAAAGTAATGATGGACTGTCGTTTCTCTTTGCTTATTTGAGCTGTTCTTGCCATGATATGGACTTGGTCTTTTACCAAATAGGACTATCTTCTGTATACCACCCCTACCTTGTCACAGCACAACTGATTGGCTCAAATGCATTAAGAAGGAAATAAATTCCACAATACCTCTTAATTGAAATGCATTCCAGGTGACTATCTCATGAAGCTGGTTGAGAGAATGCCAAGAGTGTGCAAAGCTGTCATCAAGGCAAAGCGTTGGCTACTTTGAAGAATCTCAAATATAAAATATATTTTGATTTGTTTAACACTATTTTAGTTACTACATGATTCCATATGTGTTATTTCATAGTTTTGATGTCTTCACTATTATTCTAAAATGTAGAAAATAGTAAAAATAAAGAAAAACCTACCGCAGGCTAGCTGTAGTGAATGGCCCTCTAGAGAGCTGTGCTCAGGGTGAACTGGACTGATTTCCTTTCTTCAGGAGAGAATAGAGTCACAGAGCCACATTCCGTCTTGCTCTCTCCCCTGCCCAGTTTCTTTATGTGTGTCCCTCTATAATCTTCTGCTGGCTACACAGCAGACTGGGACTGGCTGGGCCTTGTTCAATCAAACCAGAGTTCCTAGAAACATTAAATGTTCCTTCTTGCTGTTTAGATTCAGGCTCTCAACATGGTCTAGAGCCGTCTCTTACCTGACAATCACGTTTGGTTGAATAGATCACTCACACACACGCATGTGGGCATGCAAACACACACACACACACGCACACACACACACACACACACACACCCCTCCCTACCCGTGGTCTCAGGGTGCTAAGTGGGCATCACAGATCTCTGTGCATGTGTGATTCTGAGCCCATTAGAGCCAATACTTCACTGTTATCCTCCAGCCAGCTGTCATATGGTTAACACTGTCACCTGTTATCCTCCAGTCATATGGTTAACACTGTCACCTGTTATCCTCCAGTCATATGGTTAACACTATCACCTGTTATCCTCCAGCCAGCTGTCATATGGTTAACACTGTCACCTGTTATCCTCCAGTCATATGGTTAACACTGTCACCTGTTATCCTCCAGTCATATGGTTAACACTGTCACCTGTTATCCTCCTGTCATATGGTTAACACTGTCACATGTTATCCTCCAGTAATATGGTTAACACTATCACCTGTTATCCTCCAGTCATATGGTTAACACTGTCACCTGTTATCCTCCAGCCAGCTGTCATATGGTTAACACTGTCACCTGTTATCCTCCAGTCATATGGTTAACACTGTCACCTGTTATCCTCCAGCCAGCTGTCATATGGTTAACACTGTCACCTGTTATCCTCCAGTCATATGGTTAACACTATCACCTGTTATCCTCCTGTCATATGGTTAACACTATCACCTGTTATCCTCCAGTCATATGGTTAACACTATCACCTGTTATCCTCCAGTCATATGGTTAACACTATCACCTGTTATCCTCCAGTAATATGGTTAACACTATCACCTGTTATCCTCCAGTCATATGGTTAACACTGTCACCTGTTATCCTCCAGTCATATGGTTAACACTGTCACCTGTTATCCTCCAGTCATATGGTTAACACTATCACCTGTTATCCTCCAGTAATATGGTTAACACTATCACCTGTTATCCTCCAGTCATATGGTTAACACTATCACCTGTTATCCTCCAGTCATATGGTTAACACTGTCACCTGTTATCCTCCAGTCATATGGTTAACACTGTCACCTGTTATCCTCCAGTCATATGGTTAACACTGTCACCTGTTATCCTCCAGTCATATGGTTAACACTGTCACCTGTTATCCTCCAGTCATATGGTTAACACTGTCACCTGTTATCCTCCAGTCATATGGTTAACACTGTCACCTGTTATCCTCCAGTCATATGGTTAACACTATCACCTGTTATCCTCCAGCCAGCTGTCATATGGTTAGCACTGTCACCTGTTATCCTCCAGTCATATGGTTAACACTATCACCTGTTATCCTCCAGTCATATGGTTAACACTGTCACCTGTTATCCTCCAGTCATATGGTTAACACTATCACCTGTTATCCTCCAGCCAGCTGTCATATGGTTAACACTGTCACCTGTTATCCTCCAGTCATATGGTTAACACTATCACCTGTTATCCTCCAGTCATATGGTTAACACTATCACCTATTATCCTCCAGTCATATGGTTAACACTGTCACCTGTTATGGTGGGTGTGTGTGTGGGTGTGTGTGTGTGTGTGGGTGTGGGTGTGTGTGCCATGCGAGTGTGTTTCTGCATGCAGGCTTACAGTATGTGTGTGTTTCTCTATGTGTGTGTGTGTGTCTCTGTGTGTTTGTTAATGGGAGGTGAGGGAATGTGAGCTGCCAAACTGGTCTTGGTTGTGAGAGGGAAATCAGCAGGTCCCAGATCAGCAGTAATGAAGCAGGTCCCAGATCAGTCGTAATGAAGCAGGTCCCAGATCAGTTGTAATGAAGCAGGTCCCAGATCAGTCGTAATGAAGCAGGTCCCAGATCAGTCGTAATGAAGCAGGTCCCAGATCAGTCGTAATGAAGCATCCACTCCTCCAGATCACATTAATTTTCCCAGACCTCCTGTTATCTGGTAGAGGAACAGAGATGGCTCACTCTGGAAGGTGGTTTTAACACAGAGTTGAGGGAGACTGTAGGTTAGCAAGTTGATAAATCACCACACTTCCTTGTTCAGTAATGGAGACAGGAGGTAGTTTTACCACCAAGTTAAATAGATACTTCGGGATTTTGGCAATTAGGCAGTTAGATCAACTCATGGATACAATTTTTATGTCTCTGCATGCAGTTTGAAGGAAGTTGCTAACTAGCACTAGCGCATTTGCTAATTAGCATTAGCGCAATGACTGGAACTCAATGGGTATCTGCTAGCACGCTTTAAGGTTACAGATGGGGTTTTTAACACAGAGTTAAGGCTTAAGGAAGGTCGTTTTAAAACACAGTTTGAGGGAAATGAATTAGAGTGGAGAAGGTTGGATAACAGAGATGGCAATGTTCGGAAGGTAGTTTTATCATGGTCTTTAGAGAAATAGTTTGAATGGTAGTTTTAGCGTGGTCTTCAGAGAAATATAGTCTTTCCATTTTAGCATACACTCTCATCCAGAGCAAATTACTGGAGCAATTAGGATTAAGTGCCTTGCTCAAGGGCACATCGACAGATTTTCACCTAGTCACCTCTGGGATTTTGAACCAGTGACTTGTCGGTTACTGGGTCAATGCTCTTAACCGCTAGGCTACCTGCCTCACCTAGATAAATAGTTTGAAAGGTACCATTTACCAGGTAGTCTCGGAGGGAGTTATAACATCTAATCGAAAGGGGACCGTTGCACTATCACAGAAGTTTGGTTGGTGCGTAAAACCCGTGAATTCAGATTAGCAAAAAAGGTGTGCCTACACGGACATTTCGGCTTTGCAGCGTTCTTCAGTGTGTACGCACACAAATCTTTTTAATTCGAAACAGCATTTATAGGGAACACAGGTGAGCAACCAATGAGCAGTTGCTTCTAATCAGGGTCGCCACTCATCTGCCAATCAGGGATGTGGCTTCTCTGGTCTGCCTTGTATACATGTTAGTCACAAAGACATACAGATTTATAGGGTATGGGAGCGGGCACAGAGGGCAATGGAGGGCATTAGGCATGAACCCTTCATGAATCAATTGCCTTAGGTGTCCGCTCACTTGGATCCATTATATCAATTCATGATATACCACAAAGGACATCAGGCTCGGGCCGTTCATCAATATGTGGGGCTAACTCATAATAATAATAATAATAATAATAATAATAATATGCCATTTAGCAGACGCTTTTATCCAAAGCGACTTACAGTCATGTGTGCATAAATTTTTACGCATATCAATGATATGCTAAATCTGATATGGCTCTCGTACAGCAGTCTATTTTTGGCCTATAGGAAGGAAGTGAAATCTAATTATTTATTTAAACCTTGTAGAGATGCAGTGTTTAATGTACATATCCACATGGCTTCTCTTTAGAGTCATTTGTTGACATAGTCCCCTCCTCTACGTGGTGGATGAACCTTTTCCATCCCGAAGCAAACACAATTCATTAATATAATGATTTAGTTCGTTGCCGGCGAGGTGATATCTTGATGTCTGATAGCAGATTTATGTTCCAAGGCGTACTTTCAATGCGCGGGATGTTTTTCCAATATAAATCGTATCACAAGAACATTGTAACGTATACATAACTCCTTAACTAGTGCAGATTATACATGACTTAATCTCATAGGTCCATACATAGTGCTGAGACCTTTGTTAGAGTGGAGCCACAAACTAAAATGGAGCGTATTTTTAAGAGATGTAATGCAGGATAAACTAATGTATATAATATATTATACAAGAGACAAAATTCACATTCTACAGCACAACGGCAGAGTCATTTCTTAAGTGTAAAACTAATAATGACTCAATAATCCATGCCTTCTGGGAATGTTATAATGTCCAAAAGTTATGGGCATAGCTAGAAAGTTCGCTGTCAGAAGTATTACAATGGAAACTTACTTTTAATCTGTCTGTCTGCATATTTCAAGACGTGGCATATGGGGCTGTAGTGAGATACCAGATGGGCTGGACAATTCTCTTCTCATCACGCATCTTGAAAAAACATATATTCAAAACCTGGAAATCAATCAATCTGCCATCATTAACACAACGGAAACATCTAATGATTTATTATTGAAAAAGCATGGCCGACCGAGAAAAACAAATTGGTACATTTTAAGGCCTTGTGGCAAACAATAATGCAGACACTAGGGATGCGGGTGTGAGCATATGGATCTGGGCAAGGATGGAGGTGAGAACATATGGGTCTGGGCCGATGAGATGTAGTCGTTGTTCGTGGAAGTAAGTTGTTGTTTCTATATTTGCATGTTTGGATCATTTTTTATTTTTTTTTATAAAAAGATAAAAAGAAAAGTTGGTGTGAATAACTGACATTCCGTTCACTACAGAATGAAAACTAGTATTGAGAAATAAGGACCTTGGTTAGAGAAGAGCTGGAAGCAGCAGTCCATAAAGGAGCACAAAACTCGGTTATTAGTAGGGTTTGTATGATTTTGTATATATCTACCAAATTCATAATCAATCTCATGTCTGTTCAGCCTGGTGTCCTACACTGGACGTAACACAGTAAAAGTAAATCCGTGACACTCAAATTAGTATTTTTTTTTTAAACGTTTGTTATGGATACATAAGACAGAAGGTTACTGAAGGCAAAACAAAAGGAGGGTGGTTGGTCGGGGTTGGATGTCTAGCAACACAAAGGTTGCGCGTTCGAATCTCATCACGGACAACTTGATCATTTTTGCAACTTTGCAACTACTTAGCATGTTAGCTAACCCTTCCCCTAACCTTAACCCTTTCATTCATAACATAGCATAAGTTTTGCAAATGTGTAACATATCGTACGAATTTCAATTCGTAACATATCATACCATTTCTAATTCATAACATATACGAAATGGATGATGGACATCCACAAATGAATACATACTATATGAAACGTAACATATCATACTACATGGAGTGTCCTGGATTTTTAGTTTACTATATTACGTCTACCCCTGAGTCCAGGTTGGTCTTTCAATGCAGAATGAAAACTAGTAGTTAACACTGAAATGTCTTGAGTCAATAAATATTCAACCCCTTTGTTATGGCAAGCCTAAATATGTTTCTTTAGTACAAATTTGCTTAACAAGTCACATAATAAATTACATGGATTACCTCATCTCTGTACCCCACACTTACAATTATCTGTAAGGTCCCTCAGTCGAGTAGTAATTTCAAGCACAGATTCAACCACAAAGACCAGGGAGGTTTTCCAATGCCACGCAAAGAAGGGCACCTATTGGTAGATGGGTAAAAAAAAAAAAATCTTATAAGTTCTATGGCAGTTCGCTAAATTAGTTGATGTTTGTTACTAAAACAGATGTACCTCTTGATTGGTAGTAGATATCTCTGTTCTTATTTCAGATTTGAATAGCACAGAAGTAGACAAAGATGTCACACCCTCTAACTTTTTGTCTAACTTATTCGGAAAGTGGTCAAAATGTCAGTTGTTTGGAAAACGTTGGAAACATTTGTTAGCGCAGGTACTAAAACAGCTGTATCGTTAGATCTGTATAAGATATGTTTGTTCCGAGGACAGATTTGAATAGCAGAGAAGTAGACAAAGGTGTCATAAAATCTAACTTTTTGCCTAACTTGTTCGGAAAGTGGTCAAAATGTCAGTTGTTTATAAAACAACACAGAAAATGTTGTTGATGCGGTCACTTAAACAGCTGTAACATTTGATCGGTACCAGATAATTATTTTATTATTACAGATTGGAATAGCAGAGAAGTAGATGAAGACGTCATACCCTCTAAGTTTTTGTGTAAGTGTTTGGCAAAACGGTCAAAGTAGCTGATTTGTGTCAAAAGTTGCATTGAGGCATTTACAGAGAATGGAATGTTGGAAGTGATGATGTCACAATGGGGAGCTTTAGAATGTTGGAAAAAAGTCCCATTAAAGTGAATGAAGATGGACAAATATAAAGACAACAAAAAATAATTGTTTAAAAAGTATAAATTATATCAAAAAGTTGTGCGCAAGCACACTATTCCAGACCAGTCTGCACATTTCAAAGTTTGAGGAGAGGAGTTGCGTGCAGAAGAACCATAAGAAGTATGACGAAGTCGGGACTTTTGATTCGCAAGTCCCACTTAATGACAGAGTGAAAAGAAGGAATTCTGTATAGAGTAAAAATCTTCCAAAACATGCATCCTGTTTGCAATAAGGCACTAAAATAATGCCGCAAACAAATGTGGCAAAGAAATTCACTTTTTGTCCTGAATTCAAATCATTATGTTTGGGGCAAATCCAACATAACACATCACTGAGTACCACTCTTCGTATTTTCAAGCGTGGTGGTGGCTGCATCATTTTATGGGTATGCTTGTCAACGGCAAGGACAAGGGAGTTTTTTAGGATAAAAATACATGGAATGGAGCTAAGCACAGGCAAAATCCTAGAGGAAAACCTGGTTCAGTCTGCTTTCCACCAGACACTGGGAGATGAATTCACCTTTCAGCAGAACAATAACCTAAAACACAAGGCCAAAATATACACTGGAGTTGCTCACCAAGACGACATTGAATGTTCCTGAGTGGCCGAGTTAGGGTTTTGACTTAAATCGGCTTGAAGATCTATGGCAAAACTTGAAAATGGCGGTCTAGCGATGAACAACCAACTGGACAGAAGTTGAAGAGTTAAAAAAATTATAATAATGGGGAAATATTGTATGATCCAGGTGTGAAAAGCTCTTAGAGACTTACCCAAAAAGACTCACAGCTGTAATCGCTGCCAACGGTGATTCTAACATGTAATGACTCAGGGGGTTGAATACTTATCTAATCAAGATATATTAGTGTTTTATTTTTCATTGATCTTTAAAAATGTATAATTCTTCTTACACTTTGACATTACAGAGTATTTTGTGTAGATCAAAAGACAATTAAATCCATTTTAATCCCAAGGGGTGTGAATATATTTTCTGAAGGCACTGTATCAACTAATGGTTTCACTGCTAAATGAACAACTGCTATAGAGAAATAAGGTCCTTGGTTAGAGTGGAGCAGGGACGGAAAACCAAAAGGTTGTGTGATTTTGTATCTGCCAGATACAGTACTTTTCTTCTCCTTTCCAGCAGCCTCCGTAATAGATGTCATGTCTCTTAATAATAATAATAAGCCATTTAGCAGACGCTTTTATCCAAAGCGACTTACAGTCATGTGTGCATACATTTTTACGTATGGGTGGTCCCGGGGATCGAACCCACTACCCTGGCGTTACAAGCGCCGTGCTCTACCAGCTGAGCTACAGAGGACCACAGCTGTCTTCACCGCAGCGTGGCACTTCACCACAGCGTGGCTCTTCACCGCAGCGTGGCTCTTCACCGCAGCGTGGCTCTTCACCGCAGCGTGGCTCTTCACCGCAGCGTGGCTCTTCACCGCAGCGTGGCTCTTCACCGCAGCGTGGCACTTCACCGCAGCGTGGCTCTTCACCGCAGCGTGGCACTTCACCGCAGCGTGGCACTTCCTTTTTTTAAAAGGAATATTAGGACCTAGGTTTGAGAAGAACAGGTGTGGCTAACCAAAGTGATGCCAAATGCTTCACTGTATTGCTCTTCACCAAATGGATTTAATGTCTGTTCACTGCAGAATAAAAACTACAGTGTGTAAAGAGAAATATCCTGTAGAGTGGAGTGGTTAGGGTGGAGCAGGTACAGCAAACTAAAAGAGATCATAATTTCAGTTAAAACATTACAATGTGATTAAAGGATAATACACAACTTCTCTTTATCTATCAACTCCATCTCTGTTCACTGCAGAATTTTTTAAAAAAACGACAGAGTGCACCTATAGATACATACTATACAGAGAGAGACTAGCCATTGTGAATCACATCCATTTGCATTTCAGGTTCTGTGCATGCAATTATTTATAGTGAGGTGTCGTCTCCTAAAGTCAACTGTGTGTGTGTGTGTGTGTGTGTGTGTGTGTGTGTGTGTGTGTGTGTGTGTTATATACCTCACAAGCGATCAGCTTTCTTCTGTTGCTGATTAAAAAAACGAATGACAGCAGACTTCTCTCTCCAAACATCTGAAATCTGAAGGCGTTTTCTCATCAGTTATTGTGTTTGATGATCCAAGGATGGTTAAAAGCTAACAGTATCTCCACGTACAGAGCAGAGATGAAAGAAGAATACAGTGTATCTTTTGAGGAGACGTTTGGATTGTGCAGTGTGTGTTCTAAGGAGCGCTATACCACTGCTTCAACTCAGTCAAACCCACATTGTAATACTCCACAGTCCTCCACTGTAACATTCTCTATTTAGTAGACTGTATAGATTATCTTATCTTATATTTTATATCCCCTATTTAATAGACTGTATAGATTATTTTATAATTTATATATCCTATTTAATAGACTGTATAGATTATTTTATAATTTATATATCCTATTTAATAGACTGTATAGATTATTTTATAATTTATATATCCTATTTAATAGACTGTATATATTATTTTATAATTTATATATCCTATTTAATAGACTGTATAGATTATTTTATAATTTATATATCCTATTTAATAGACTGTATAGATTATTTTATAATTTATATATCCTATTTAATAGACTGTATAGATTATCTTATATTTTATATCCCCTATTTAATAGACTGTATATATTATCTCGTTATGATACACTTGTGACCGCCTGATCTTGTTTTTCACAGTCAACTTTGCATTATCTGACTTGGCAAACTGTAAAACATCCACCTGTCTGTTTGTGTCTGCTCTGAAACTCTGTTGGGACCTGATTGTTTCCTCATACTGCTGCCGCTTTACTGCAGAGCTATGGCCTGCGTCCCAAATGGGGACCCTATTACCTGTATAGGCCCTGGTCAAAAGTATTGCACTAAAAAAGGAATAGGGTTCCATTTGGGATGCAGGTCTATGGACTGAGATGTGGTCTGGATCAATACAGGAGGCTGCCAGCTGTCCATCCAAATGACAGTATCACCTCTGATGCATCACCGTCCTCTGTCTGTTACCTTATACAGTGTTTATCAGCTTCCTGTTGACACGACTCAGCTGAAACACCAACCAGGGAATGGCAAATGAAAGATGCTTTAACCTCTTTAAACTCGCCAAGAAGAACGGACCAATACATGCCATATATATATATAATATATGAACCAGTATGGTTTTAATGTTCGGGTATGAGGCATTCAGCTTTGAGGTGAATTGATTGAGATACCACTCCTACAGTAGCAAGCTGACAATGACACTGGAAATGTCAAATGAAAGATCCATTAAGCTCACTCAGAAACTAAGCTAACCAGTAAATATGTAGGTTACTATATTAGTATGAGCCATCCATCCTTGAATCATTGATGGGCTATGATACACTATCTCTCTACAGTAACAAACTAACCTTGAGTGATTGATGGGCTATGATACACTATCTCTCTACAGTAACAAACTAACCTTGAGTGATTGATGGGCTATGATACACTATCTCTCTACAGTAACAAGCTAGCCTTGAGTGATTGATGGGCTATGATACACTATCTCTTCTATAGTAACAAG
>NC_059231.1:322500-362500 GCF_020615455.1 Coregonus clupeaformis | reverse complement strand
TGGAGAGCCCATGGCATACAGAGTACTGGGTAGCTGCAGGAACAGGTTTGGAGAGCCCATGGCATACAGAGTACTGGGTAGCTGGAGGAACAGGGTTGGAGAGCCCATTTCATACAGAGTACTGGGTAGCTGGAGGAACAGGGTTGGAGAGCCCATGGCATACAGAGTACTGGGTAGCTGGAGGGAACAGGGTTGGAGAGCCCATGGCATACAGAGTACTGGGTAGCTGGAGGAACAGGGTTGGAGAGCCCATGGCAAACAGAGTACTGGGTAGCTGGGGGAACAGGGTTGGAGAGCCCATTTCATACAGAGTACTGGGTAGCTGGAGGAACAGGGTTGGAGAGCCCATGGCATACAGAGTACTGGGTAGCTGGAGGAACAGGGTTGGAGAGCCCATTTCATACAGAGTACTGGGTAGCTGGAGGAACAGGGTTGGAGAGCCCATGGCATACAGAGTACTGGGTAGCTGGAGGAACAGGGTTGGAGAGCCCATTTCATACAGAGTTTGGGCGGAATATCACCTGTCATGCAGGGAAATAACCGGAATAGCGGAGTAGCCTTACCCGAGGGAAAGTGGCCTCCATTCTCTACTCCAGTACATACGGATGAGTGGCCTACACCATGGATGACACGTCTTTATTTTCTTGCTCCTGTTCCTGACCATTTGATAATGGGCCATTCAATTGAGAATGGGTGAAAATATGACCACTTGATGAGAGAACAGCTGTGCAGCCTGAGGCAAGGAACAGAGCGCAAGCTTTTTTTTTGCGACTTTCTCAAATCATAAATGTTTAGATTTTTAACACATTCTAAGGTTTGTATAATTTACAACTAAAGTTGCCAAATAACTATAAATCAATCGTACAGGACCTGTTTCAAATTATCACTTTTACGCTCAACATCCACTTCATATGAGCACTCGCTCCAGAATGGGAAAAATATCCGCGGGCCGATTTTCTCTTGAGCGGATGGGCCGGAACATAATTACCAATCATTTGTAGACTGCAAATTGCCTTCGTGGGAATACTTGGGAACAGATTAACAAAATTAAAATCAATTGGAGCTGATTTCCTGTTTTTTTACAGTCTTTTATGTCCAACATGTTTATTTTAATTTGTATTATTATTATTATTATTATTATTATTATTATTATTATTATTATTATTATTATTATTATTATTATTATTTATATTATTATTACTATTACTATTACTATTATTATTATTATTACTATTACTATTACTATTACTATTATTATTATTATTATTATTATTATTATTATTATTATTATTATAGCTCAGAAAAATTGGGGGGCCAAATAAAACCACGGCCAGTTGGGGAACCCCAGCCTATAGCATGGAGCTTAGCCAGATAACATACAGTAGGCCAACTCATATTCTGTTCTTCTGAAATACATTTTCTTCATATCATAATGTTTCTTTAGACCTCCCTAAAATAATGTGTCTTGTACGGAGGCCTGGAGATGCTAAATGTGTTTATGTTAATGAACGGTCAATTACTGTGAGACCGGCCGTCTTTTGCATGACAATAACCGGCTGACAAAATGTCATGACCGCCCAGGCCCTGGCTGGTGTATGTACAGACTGGCCCTGAATGAAAGAAAGGCAGACGCACGCATGCACGCACGCACGCACACACACACACACACACACACACACACACACACACTCTCACACACACCCACACACACACACACACACACTCTCACACACACACATACACACACACACACACACACACTCTCACACACACACACACACACACACACACACACACACACACACACACACGCTGACATAATGCTCTATTGATCGTTGCTTAAATTAGTCTGATAACAGCTTTGTCCAATCAGATTAGAGCTCTTAGTCCGATCGATCGAGAGGGATTTCAAAACTACAAAATGACAGCAAAGCGGAGGAGCAGTGAACTTCTACGTTCCAAATGGCACCCTATTCAAAAGTGCACTACTTTTGACCAGAAAGTAGTTTTTGGGACCTAAAAATTTACAAAGACTCCAGCCACCCAAGCGGTACCGATACACCAAGTCTGGAACCAACTGGACCCTGAACAGCTTCTACCCCCAAGCCATAAGACTGATAAATAGTTAGTCAAATAGTTAACCAATAGCTACCCAGACTATCTGCATTAGTGCTGAGTTATTAACCAAAATGTTTGTTATTTTTCGGTTTTTAAACAACTATTTGACTGACGTCAGTTCAATTATTAGAATTCCATTTCGTTATTTTTATTTTTTTTCTGTGCAGTTTCTGTAGAGATAAATCAGATGAAGCCTGAACGGTGCGATGTACTAACGGGTTTTAGTTTCCAACAGGCCAATATTCTACATAGTTTAGTGCAGAAAACGTGGTCATTAAACTTAAACTTGTCCGGTCTGTGTGGCGCAGACACGGAGAGAAGAGAGAACGTGCGATCGAGAGGGATAAAAAACAGTTGCTTGGTGACATGATCTAAGTGATTGATAGTTGGTATTCAGCATTCATAAAAGTGTGCCTTACTTACTTTGAAGAACTACTAACATTTAGATTTTGTCAGATAGCAGCAGCTCTATAGAGATGAGATGATGACTTGGAATGAAATAAAACAAATCTTTTATTAAAGTAAATTAATGTGAATAAATGATGGTTAATAAGTGATCGGCAGTCACTACCATAGCGGGACTTGTATTAATTGTTTTATTCCGTGTTGTTACAGCCACATAGTGCATTTAATGTCAAACAAAATTATCGAAATCGAAATCCGTGATTATTTTTTACTAATAGAACCCGAAACCGAACCAACCTCAAAAATCACTAATTTGCATTGACCCTTTTTGCACGAACTATTTTGACTCATCACATACCCTGCTGTTACTGTTTATTATCTATCCTGTTGCCTAGTCACTTTATCCCTACCTATATGTACATATCTACCTCAATTACCTCGTACCCCTGCAAATTGACTCAGTACTGGTACCCCGTGTATACAGCCAAGTTATCATGGACTCAGTACTGGTACCCCGTGTATACAGCCAAGTTATCATGGACTCAGTACTGGTACCCCGTGTATACAGCCAAGTTATCATAGACTCAGTACTGGTACCCTGTGTATACAGCCAAGTTATCATGGACTCAGTACTGGTACCCCGTGTATACAGCCAAGTTATCATGGACTCAGTACTGGTATCCCGTGTATACAGCCAAGTTGTCATTGACTCAGTAATGGTACCCCGTGTGTATATAGCCAAGTTATCATGGACTCAGGACTGGTACCCCGTGTATACAGCCAAGTTATCATGGACTCAGTACTGGTACCCCGTGTATACAGCCAAGTTATCATGGACTCAGTACTGGTACCCCGTGTATACAGCCAAGTTATCATGGACTCAGTACTGGTACCCCGTGTATAAAGCCAAGTTATCATGGACTCAGTACTGGTACCCCCGTGTATACAGCCAAGTTATCATGGACTCAGTACTGGTACCCCGTGTATAAAGCCAAGTTATCATGGACTCAGTACTGGTACCCCGTGTATACAGCCAAGTTATCATGGACTCAGTACTGGTAACCCGTGTATACAGCCAAGTTATCATGGACTCAGTACTGGTACCCCATGTATACAGCCAAGTTATCATGGACTCAGTACTGGTACCCCGTGTATACAGCCACATTATCATGGACTCAGTACTGGTACCCTGTGTATATAGCCAAGTTATCATGGACTCAGTACTGGTACCCAGTATATATAGCCAAGTTATCATGGACTCAGTACTGGTAACCCGTGTATACAGCCAAGTTATCATGGACTCAGTACTGGTACCCCGTGTATACAGCCAAGTTATCATGGACTCAGTACTGGTAACCCGTGTATACAGCCAAGTTATCATGGACTCAGTACTGGTACCCTGTGTATATAGCCAAGTTATCATGGACTCAGTACTGGTACCCCGTGTATACAGCCAAGTTATCATGGACTCAGTACTGGTACCCCGTGTATACAGCCAAGTTATCATGGACTCAGTACTGGTACCCCGTGTATACAGCCAAGTTATCATGGACTCAGTACTGGTACCCTGTGTATACAGCCAAGTTATCATGGACTCAGTACTGGTACCCCGTGTATATAGCCAAGTTATCATGGACTCAGTACTGGTAACCCGTGTATACAGCCAAGTTATCATGGACTCAGTACTGGTACCCCATATATATAGCCAAGTTATCATGGACTCAGTACTGGTACCCCGTATATATAGCCAAGTTATCATGGACTCAGTACTGGTACCCCGTATATATAGCCAAGTTATCATGGACTCAGTACTGGTAACCCGTGTATACAGCCAAGTTATTATGGACTCAGTACTGGTACCCCGTGTATACAGCCAAGTTATCATGGACTCAGTACTGGTACCCCGTGTATATAGCCAAGTTATCGTGGACTCAGTACTGGTACCCCGTGTATATAGCCAAGTTATCATGGACTCAGTACTGGTACCCCGTGTATACAGCCAAGTTATCATGGACTCAGTACTGGTACCCCGTGTATACAGCCAAGTTATCATGGACTCAGTACTGGTACCCCGTGTATATAGCCAAGTTATCATGGACTCAGTACTGGTACCCCATGTATACAGCCAAGTTATCATGGACTCAGTACTGGTACCCCGTGTATACAGCCAAGTTATCATGGACTCAGTACTGGTACCCCGTGTATACAGTCAAGTTATCATGGACTCAGTACTGGTAACCCGTGTATACAGCCAAGTTATCATGGACTCAGTACTGGTAACCCGTGTATATAGCCAAGTTATCATGGACTCAGTACTGGTACCCCGTGTATATAGCCAAGTTATCATGGACTCAGTACTGGTACCCTGTGTATACAGCCAAGTTATCATGGACTCAGTACTGGTACCCTGTATATAGCCAAGTTATCATGGACTCAGTACTGGTACCCTGTGTATACAGCCAAGTTATCATGGACTCAGTACTGGTACCCCGTGTATATAGCCAAGTTATCATGGACTCAGTACTGGTACCCCGTGTATATAGCCAAGTTATCATGGACTCAGTACTGGTACCCTGTGTATATAGCCAAGTTATCATGGACTCAGTACTTGTACCCCGTGTATATAGCCAAGTTATCATGGACTCAGTACTGGTACCCTGTGTATACAGCCAAGTTATCATGGACTCAGTACTGGTACCCTGTATATAGCCAAGTTATCATGGACTCAGTACTGGTACCCTGTGTATACAGCCAAGTTATCATGGACTCAGTACTGGTAACCCGTGTATACAGCCAAGTTATCATGGACTCAGTACTGGTACCCCGTGTATACAGCCAAGTTATCATGGACTCAGTACTGGTACCCCGTGTATATAGCCAAGTTATCATGGACTCAGTACTGGTAACCCATGTATACAGCCAAGTTATCATGGACTCAGTACTGGTACCCCGTGTATACAGCCAAGTTATCATGGACTCAGTACTGGTAACCCGTGTATACAGCCAAGTTATCATGGACTCAGTACTGGTACCCTGTGTATACAGCCAAGTTATCATGGACTCAGTACTGGTACCCCGTGTATATAGCCAAGTTATCATGGACTCAGTACTGGTACCCCGTGTATATAGCCAAGTTATCATGGACTCAGTACTGGTACCCCGTGTATATAGCCAAGTTATCATGGACTCAGTACTGGTACCCCCTGTATACAGCCAAGTTATCATGGACTCAGTACTGGTACCCCGTGTATACAGCCAAGTTATCATGGACTCAGTACTGGTACCCCGTGTATACAGCCAAGTTATCATGGACTCCGTACTGGTACCCCGTGTATACAGCCAAGTTATCATGGACTCAGTACTGGTACCCGGTGTATATAGCCAAGTTATCATGGACTCAGTACTGGTACCCCGTGTATATAGCCAAGTTATCATGGACTCAGTACTGGTACCCTGTGTATACAGCCAAGTTATCATGGACTCAGTACTGGTACCCCGTGTATACAGCCAAGTTATCATGGACTCAGTACTGGTACCCCGTGTATATAGCCAAGTTATCATGGACTCAGTACTGGTACCCCGTGTATATAGCCAAGTTATCATGGACTCAGTACTGGTACCCTGTGTATACAGCCAAGTTATCATGGACTCAGTACTGGTACCCTGTGTATACAGCCAAGTTATCATGGACTCATTATGGATTTATTATTACTGTTATTATTTTTCTGTTATTTCTCCAAAAAATATGACTTTCACTGTAGAACATTTTATTGAAATGTAGATATAAGCCTATGAAAGACCAAAGAGCTTTAGATTTAGAACAACAGTGTTTACATGGTATATCCAAAAATGTAGTGGGGAGGCAGGGGAAGCAGAGGGGGCAGTGGGGAGGCAGGAGCGAGGGATGCAGGGGAGGCAAGGGGAGGCAGGGGAGGCAGAGAGAAAGGAGGGAGGGCAAATGAGAAAGGAGTGAATCCAGGCTGTAGACAGTTAGACGGTGAGCTGCGGACCGTCTGACTGTGACCTTCCTCCCTGGGGTGTACTGTTCACAGCTGCTCCCCCCGGAGAAGGTGACTGGCTGAAAAATAACGTCTCCAGTGAGAGAGAGAGGGAGGAAAGGAGGTCCAGTTGGAGTTGCAGAGCGAGAGCGAGAGAGAGAGAGAGAGAGAGACAGAGAGAGAGAGAGAGAGAGAGAGAGAGAGAGAGAGAGAGAGAGAGAGAGAGAGAGAGAGAGAGAGAGAGATCTAAGCTTACTGCATTTGTCAGGGTTAGAGCACTGAGCAGATTAGGAGCAGGAAGACAAGCAGCCTGGTTCCTTTAGTCTTGACCCATTTTCCACATCCAACTCATTATCTAACAGGAAGGAAGGAAGGATGGTGTTTAATTGCTTTATTCTCTGTATGGGTTGCGTAACACATCACACCACTGGAGGGAAAATCAGCACAAACAACTAGAAGAAATTCATATTTAAACACTACTTTGTAACAGCAAGATTTTTTAAACCATAATTCATAATTAAGCCTTTTCACACGCTCCTACATGCTATTCCGCTTTAGCCCTTTCTCTCACTGAAGAGACTCTTCGTCTTTAAAGCTGCTGTCACCACGACGACTGATACTCTTTGTGTAAACACAGCTTTGGAGTCCATTTGCGGAATGAAAGTTGTAGATGAGGGTTCCGAAGTAGCCCTCAAAAGATACGGGGTGTCGTAACCGTCTTGACAAGATAATCAGTTTAATACAGAACGGAGTGAAAAGAGAAGATATTCACGCCCCCTGTTCCAGTTATGAAGTGATTCCGAAGCTGAAGGCCTGCATTCCAAATGGTACCCTATTCTAAACAGCCCAACTGGCCCCCTATGGGCTCTGGTCAAAAGCAGTGTTCTATATAGCATAAAAGCAGTGTTCTATATAGCATAAAAGCAGTGTTCTATATAGCATAAAAGCAGTGTTCTATATAGCATAAAAGCAGTGTTCTATATAGCATAGTTCCCGCTCAGCCCAGTCAAAACTGTTCGCTGCTCTGGCACCCCAATGGTGGAACAAGCTCCCTCACGACGCCAGGACAGCGGAGTCACTCACCACCTTCCGGAGACATTTGAAACCCCACCTCTTTAAGGAGTACCTGGGATAGGATAAAGTAATCCTTCTACCCCCTCTTACCCCAACCCAAACCCCAACCCAAAACAAAAAACAAAAAAAACAAAAAAATTGTAAAGTGGTTATCACACTGGCTATAAGGTGAATGCACCTATTTGTAAGTGGCTCTGGATAAGAGCGTCTGCTAAATGACGTAAATGTAAATGTAAAATATAGGGAATAGGGTGCCAGTTGGGATGCAGTTGAAGTCTTTCAATGTTTTTGCTTGTCTTAATAATAAATGACTGAGTTGTAATCACAGCATCAATAGCTCTACTGAGAGGCCAATCTATTTAATTCACAACCTAAATGTGCCAGTTTCTTCCCCCTTCCTAACCAAAGTAATCCTGATAGGTTTCTCTTCTATACTACAGATTTTTTTTTTTTAAAGAAACATTCTGTGTGACCCTGATTAAGCCCACTGCAGTAAAATAAACAGTCTCAAATCAAATCAAATCAAATGTTATTGGCCACATGCGCCGAATACAACAGGTGCAGACATTACAGGGAAATGCTTACTAACAGCCCTTAACCAACAGTGCATTTATTTTAAATAAAAAAAAGTAAAATAAAACAACAACAAAAAAGTGTTGAGAAAAAAAGAGCAGAAGTAAAATAAAATAACAGTAGGGAGGCTATATATACAGGGGGGTACCGGTGCAGAGTCAATGTGCGGTGGGCATCGGCTAGTTGAGGTAGTTGAAGTAATATGTACATGTGGGTAGAGTTAAAGTGACTATGCATCAATAATTAACAGAGTAGCAGCAGCGTAAAAGGATGGGGTGGGGGGCAGTACAAATAGTCTGGGTAGCCATGATTAGCTGTTCAGGAGTCTTATGGCTTGGGGGTAGAAGCTGTTGAGAAGTCTTTTGGACCTAGACTTGGCACTCCGGTACCGCTTGCCGTGCGGTAGCAGAGAGAACAGTCTATGACTAGGGTGGCTGGAGTCTTTGACAATTTTGAGGGCCTTCCTCTGTGACCCTGATTTAGCCCACTGCAGTAAAAGGTTAAACAGGTTTCAACTTTCAAGGTACCGTCCCAAATAACACCCTGTTCCCTTTATAGTGCACTACTTTTGACTAGAACTCATAAGGCTCTGGTCAAAAGTAGTGCACTATAAAGAGAATAGGGTGTCAGTTTGGACACACAGGCATCCGTTATTCCTGACGTGAACATCAGAAGCAATGCGGATCCGGATCCGCTCTGGTATTTAATGACATGTTCGACAGTACAACTGTGAATCTACTGTATTTAATTACATGTTAGACAGTCCCACTGTGAATGATGGACAGAGAGTGTGATGATGAATCATAGTAAAAATGTTTTACAAACGAACCCACAACCCTGGCGTTGCAAGCGCCATGCTCTATCACCTGAGCTACAGGGGACAGGATCTGAACCTCTATCAAACGGTCCTCTGTTGAATCAGTGTTGATGATCCGAATCGACAGCCACATCTGCTGAGGACGAATACACATACCTTCAGCCAAATGGCACCTTAATCCCTTTATAGTGCTCTACTTCTGAACAGGGCTGATTTACATTCCCAATAATAGTGCATTACTTTTAGTGGGTCCTGGTCAAAAGTAGTGTAGTATATAGGAAATAGGGTGCCATTTGGGACACAGACAGCAGATTCAGTTTTGAAAGGGACCAGAGCTGTGTGGAGCGGGGCTGTTGCTGAATGTTTTGATTAGAGTTGTTTGGGGCTGTTTAACGGCTTGCTTGTTGCTAACTGATGCAACATCTACTGCGATTATGAAAGACGGCTGAATTCTTCATTTGGATTCATCAGGACTGGGACACCGTCCTGCTTTTCTAGTCACGTTTTCCTCTCACAGTAGGCAACATCATGATTTTATAATAAATTATATATTCTTTAATTGTGCATATCTTTTTGGGTTTTGTACTGTACGGTGGGGAAAAAAAATATTTCGTCAGCCACCAATTGTGCAAGTTCTTCCACTTAAAAAGATGAGAGAAGATGAGAGAGGCCTGTAATTTTCATCATAGGTACACGTCATGTCGTGTTTCATGAGCAGAAATGTTCATACGCACAAAAGGCAGGTTTGAATCTACATTTGCCAGGCATTTTACCTATCTATGTGACATTTGCCGCCGCCTAATCAGTTAGTTCTGTACCTGCCTGGCTGAGTGGCATTGTGGGTGGAATGAGCGAGTCTAGTGGCCTCATGGGTGGAATGTTATTAATATTTTTCATAATTTCATCATTCATAAATCTGAAAATCCTGTGTTTCTATGTCAAATGGTTTTGTTATATTTCAGTCTTCTGTGATGTACAGTGGGGGAAAAAAGTATTTAGTCAGCCACCAATTGTGCAAGTTCTCCCACTTAAAAATATGAGAGAGGTCTGTAATTTTCATCATAGATACACGTCAACTATGACGGACAAATTTAGAAAAAATAATCCAGAAAATCACATTGTAGGATTTTTAATGAATTTATTTGCAAATTATGGTGGAAAATAAGTATTTGGTCACCTACAAACAAGCAAGATTTCTGGCTCTCACAGACCTGTAACTTCTTCTTTAAGAGGCTCCTCTGTTCTCCACTCGTTACCTGTATTAATGGCACCTGTTTGCCCTTGTTATCAGTAAAAGACACCTGTCCACAACCTCAAACAGTCACACTCCAAACTCCACTATGGCCAAGACCAAAGAGCTGTCAAAGGACACCAGAAACAACATTGTAGACCTGCACCAGGCTGGGAAGACTGAATCTGCAATAGGTAAGCAGCTTGGTTTGAAGAAATCAACTGTGGGAGCAATTATTAGGAAATGGAAGACATACAAGACCACTGATAATCTCCCTCGATCTGGGGCTCCACGCAAGATCTCACCCCGTGGGGTCAAAATGATCACAAGAACGGTGAGCAAAAATCCCAGAACCACACGGGGGGACCTAGTGAATGACCTGCAGAGAGCTGGGACCAAAGTAACAAAGCTTACCATCAGTAACACACTACGCCGCCAGGGACTCAAATCCTGCAGTGCCAGACGTGTCCCCCTGCTTAAGCCAGTACATGTCCAGGCCCGTCTGAAGTTTGCTAGAGTGCATTTGGATGATCCAGAAGAGGATTGGGAGAATGTCATATGGTCAGATGAAACCAAAATAGAACTTTTTGGTAAAAACTCAACTCGTCGTGTTTGGAGGACAAAGAATGCTGAGTTGCATCCAAAGAACACCATACCTACTGTGAAGCATGGGGGTGGAAACATCATGCTTTGGGGCTGTTTTTCTGCAAAGGGACCAGGACTGACTGATTCGTGTAAAGGAAAGAATGAATGGGGCCATGTATCGTGAGATTTTGAGTGAAAACCTCCTTCCATCAGCAAGGGCATTGAAGATGAAACGTGGCTGGGTCTTTCAGCATGACAATGATCCCAAACACACCGCCCGGGCAACGAAGGAGTGGCTTCGTAAGAAGCATTTCAAGGTCCTGGAGTGGCCTAGCCAGTCTCCAGATCTCAACCCCATAGAAAATCTTTGGAGGGAGTTGAAAGTCCGTGTTGCCCAGCGACAGCCCCAAAACATCACTGCTCTAGAGGAGATCTGCATGGAGGAATGGGCCAAAATATCAGCAACAGACTTACAGAAAACGTTTGACCTGTGTCATTGCCAACAAAGGGTATATAACTAAGTATTGAGAAACTTTTGTTATTGACCAAATAGTTATTTTCCACCATAATTTGCAAATAAATTCATAAAAAATCCTACAATGTGATTTTCTGGATTTTTCTCCTCATTTTGTCTGTCATAGTTGACGTGTACCTATGATGAAAATGTCTATATGTCTATATACCCTTACAGAAATCTACCTCTCTCTACCTCTCTCTACCTCTCTACCTCTCTCTACCTCTCTCTACTTCTCTCTACCTCTCTCTACCTCTCTCTACCTCTCTACCTCTCTCTACCTCTCTCTACTTCTCTCTACTTCTCTACATCTTTCTACCTCTCTCTACCTCTCTACCTCTCTCTACCTCTCTCTACCTCTCTCTACTTCTCTCTACCTCTCTCTACTTCTCTCTACCTCTCTCTACCTCTCTCTACCTCTCTACATCTTTCTACCTCTCTCTACCTCTCTACCTCTCTACATCTTTCTACCTCTCTCTACCTCTCTCTACCTCTCTACCTCTCTACCTCTCTCTACATCTCTCTACCTCTCTCTACCTCTCTACCTCTCTCTACCTCTCTCTACCTCTCTACCTCTCTCTACCTCTCTACCTCTCTACCTCTCTACCTCTCTCTACCTCTCTACCTCTCTACCTCTCTCTACCTCTCTCTACCTCTCTCTACCTCTCTCTACCTTTCTCTACCTCTCTCTACCTCTCTCTACCTCTCTCTACCTCTCTCTACCTCTCTCTACCTCTCTCTACCTCTCGCTACCTCTCTCTACCTCTCTCTACCTCTCTCTACCTCTCTCTACCTCTCTACCTCTCTACCTTTCTCTACCTCTCTCTACCTCTCTACCTCTCTCTACTTCTCTCTACCTCTCTCTACCTCTCTCTACCTCTCTCTACCTCTCTCTACCTCTCTACCTCTCTACCTTTCTCTACCTCTCTCTACCTCTCTCCACCTCTCTACCTCTCTCTACTTCTCTCTACCTCTCTCTACCTCTCTCTACCTCTCTCTACCTCTCTCTACCTCTCTCTACCCCTCTCTACCTCTCTCTAACTCTCTCTACCTCTCTACTTCTCTCTACCTCTCTCTACTTCTCTCTACCTCTCTCTACCTCTATACCTCTCTCTACCTCTCTACCTCTCTCTACCTCTCTCTACCTCTCTCTACCTCTATACCTCTCTCTACTTCTCTCTACCTCCCTCTTCCTCCCTCTTCTTCCCACTTCCTCCCTCCTCATAAAACCCAGTGTCTGTAGAGGTGAAAGGAGTCATCTTAAAGCCGGAACCTGGACCACTTTTTACCCTGGACACATTCAGTACAAACGCACCATAAGTCTTCATTAACAAACTGGAAAATGGAGAGTAATCCAGGGGGGAGGACAGGGGGGTAGGCCTTATTAACTGGTCTGGGGGTGGTGGGGTGAGGGAGGGGGGAGGAGTAGGGGGGGGCTTATTAACTGGTCTGGGGGTGGTGGGGTGAGGGAGGGGGGAGGAGGGGGGGAAGTAGGGGAAGGTAGGGTGGAGAGCAATGAAGAGACCTTGTATTATAATACCTACACTCATCAGGTTAGATGCTGAATACCTTGTATTATATTACCTACACTCATCAGGTTATATGTTGAATACCTTGTATTATATTACCTACACTCATCAGGTTAGATGCTGAATACCTTGTATTATATTACCTACACTCATCAGGTTATATGCTGAATACCTTGTATTATATTACCTACACTCATCAGGTTAGATGCTGAATACCTTGTATTATATTACCTACACTCATCAGGTTATATGCTGAATACCTTGTATTATAATACCTACACTCATCAGGTTATATGCTGAATACCTTGTATTATAATACCTACACTCATTAGGTTATATGCTGAATACCTTGTATTATATTACCTACACTCATCAGGTTATATGCTGAATACCTTGTATGATATTACATACACTCATCAGGTTATATGCTGAATACCTTGTATTATAACACCTACACTCATTAGGTTATATGCTGAATACCTTGTATTATATTACCTACACTCATCAGGTTATATGCTGAATATCTTGTATTATATTACCTACACTCATCAGGTTATATGCTGAATACCTTGTATTATATTACCTACACTCATCAGGTTTTATGTTGAATACCTTGTATTATATTACCTACACTCATCAGGTTATATGCTGAATACCTTGTATTATATTACCTACACTCATCAGGTTATATGCTGAATACCTTGTATTATATTACCTACACTCATCAGGTTATATGCTGAATACCTTGTATTATATTACCTACACTCATCAGGTTATATGCTGAATACCTTGTATTATATTACCTACACTCATCAGGTTATATGTTGAATACCTTGTATTATATTACCTACACTCATCAGGTTATATGCTGAATACCTTGTATTATATTACCTACACTCATCAGGTTATATGCTGAATACCTTGTATTATATTACCTACTCTCATCAGGTTATATGCTGAATACCTTGTATTATATTACCTACACTCATCAGGTTAGATGCTGAATACCTTGTATTATAATACCTACACTCATCAGGTTATATGCTGAATACCTTGTATTATATTACCTACACTCATCAGGTTATATGTTGAATACCTTGTATTATATTACCTACACTCATCAGGTTATATGCTGAATACCTTGTATTATATTACCTACACTCATCAGGTTATATGTTGAATACCTTGTATTATATTACCTACACTCATCAGGTTATATGCTGAATACCTTGTATTATAATACCTACACTCATTAGGTTATATGCTGAATACCTTGTATTATATTACCTACACTCATCAGGTTATATGCTGAATACCTTGTATGATATTACATACACTCATCAGGTTATATGCTGAATACCTTGTATTATAACACCTACACTCATCAGGTTATATGCTGAATACCTTGTATTATATTACCTACACTCATCAGGTTATATGCTGAATACCTTGTATTATGTTACCTACACTCATCAGGTTATATGCTGAATACCTTGTATTATATTACCTACACTCATCAGGTTATATGCTGAATACCTTGTATTATATTACCTACACTCATCAGGTTATATGCTGAATACCTTGTATTATATTACCTACACTCATCAGGTTATATGCTGAATACCTTGTATTATATTACCTACACTCATCAGGTTAGATGCTGAATACCTTGTATTATATTACCTACACTCATCAGGTTAGATGCTGAATACCTTGTATTATATTACCTACACTCATCAGGTTAGATGCTGAATACCTTGTATTATATTACCTACACTCATCAGGTTAGATGTTGAATACCTTGTATTATATTACCTACACTCATCATGTTATATGCTGAATACCTTGTATTATATTACCTACACTCATCAGGTTATATGCTGAATACCTTGTATTATATTACCTACACTCATCAGGTTATATGCTGAATACCTTGTATTATATTACCTACACTCATCAGGTTATATGGTGAATACCTTGTATTATATTACCTACACTCATCAGGTTATATGCTGAATACCTTGTATTATATTACCTACACTCATCAGGTTAGATGCTGAATACCTTGTATTATATTACCTACACTCATCAGGTTATATGCTGAATACCTTGTATTATATTACCTACACTCATCAGGTTAGATGCTGAATACCTTGTATTATATTACCTACACTCATCAGGTTATATGCTGAATACCTTGTATTATATTACCTACACTCATCAGGTTATATGTTGAATATCTTGTATTATATTACCTACACTCATCAGGTTATATGTTGAATACCTTGTATTATATTACCTACACTCATCAGGTTATATGCTGAATACCTTGTATTATATTACCTACACTCATCAGGTTATATGTTGAATACCTTGTATTATATTACCTACACTCATCAGGTTATATGTTGAATACCTTGTATTATATTACCTACACTCATCAGGTTATATGCTGAATACCTTGTATTATATTACCTACACTCATCAGGTTATATGCTGAATACCTTGTATTATATTACCTACACTCATCAGGTTATATGCTGAATACCTTGTATTATATTACCTACACTCATCAGGTTATATGTTGAATACCTTGTATTATATTACCTACACTCATCAGGTTATATGTTGAATACCTTGTATTATATTACCTACACTCATCAGGTTATATGCTGAATACCTTGTATTATATTACCTACACTCATCAGGTTATATGTTGAATACCTTGTATTATATTACCTACACTCATCAGGTTATATGTTGAATACCTTGTATTATATTACCTACACTCATCAGGTTATATGCTGAATACCTTGTATTATATTACCTACACTCATCAGGTTATATGCTGAATACCTTGTATTATATTACCTACACTCATCAGGTTATATGCTGAATACCTTGTATTATATTACCTACACTCATCAGGTTATATGCTGAATACCTTGTATTATGTTACCTACACTCATCAGGTTATATGCTGAATACCTTGTATTATATTACCTACACTCATCAGGTTATATGCTGAATACCTTGTATTATATTACCTACACTCATCAGGTTATATGCTGAATACCTTGTATTATATTACCTACACTCATCAGGTTATATGCTGAATACCTTGTATTATATTACCTACACTCATCAGGTTAGATGCTGAATACCTTGTATTATATTACCTACACTCATCAGGTTAGATGCTGAATACCTTGTATTATATTACCTACACTCATCAGGTTAGATGCTGAATACCTTGTATTATATTACCTACACTCATCAGGTTAGATGTTGAATACCTTGTATTATATTACCTACACTCATCATGTTATATGCTGAATACCTTGTATTATATTACCTACACTCATCAGGTTATATGCTGAATACCTTGTATTATATTACCTACACTCATCAGGTTATATGCTGAATACCTTGTATTATATTACCTACACTCATCAGGTTATATGGTGAATACCTTGTATTATATTACCTACACTCATCAGGTTATATGCTGAATACCTTGTATTATATTACCTACACTCATCAGGTTAGATGCTGAATACCTTGTATTATATTACCTACACTCATCAGGTTATATGCTGAATACCTTGTATTATATTACCTACACTCATCAGGTTAGATGCTGAATACCTTGTATTATATTACCTACACTCATCAGGTTATATGCTGAATACCTTGTATTATATTACCTACACTCATCAGGTTATATGTTGAATATCTTGTATTATATTACCTACACTCATCAGGTTATATGTTGAATACCTTGTATTATATTACCTACACTCATCAGGTTATATGCTGAATACCTTGTATTATATTACCTACACTCATCAGGTTATATGTTGAATACCTTGTATTATATTACCTACACTCATCAGGTTATATGTTGAATACCTTGTATTATATTACCTACACTCATCAGGTTATATGCTGAATACCTTGTATTATATTACCTACACTCATCAGGTTATATGCTGAATACCTTGTATTATATTACCTACACTCATCAGGTTATATGCTGAATACCTTGTATTATATTACCTACACTCATCAGGTTATATGTTGAATACCTTGTATTATATTACCTACACTCATCAGGTTATATGTTGAATACCTTGTATTATATTTAATGTCCTGTCTGGTTTCAGGTGTCGTTTGTACTATGGTCTTATATTTAATGTCCTGTCTGTAACATCGTCTTTCAACCAGTGAAGTATTTGATGCTATGTTCACTTAATGGAGCAAGTCAGGGTTGTCCGTTACAGAGACTATTATTCCAGGCTCAAACCCCTCTGAACAACACTTATAACTGCCAACAATCAACTTAAAAAGCTCTTAGATTGCTATTGAGGAGAGACCATTGGAGATGTTATTGAACCCACCAGTGTTCTTATCCAGAGGACAGGGCTTTGTTCTGTATCGGCTAGGTTGATGAACACAAGGGGCCCGTATTAAAAGCAAGGGCGTCCCAAATGGCACCCTCTTCCCTATGTAGTGCACTAGAGCATTTGGGCTCTGGTCAAAAATAGTGCACTACATAGGGAATAGGGTGCCATTTGGGACCGTTTGCTAATCAATACCTCTCTGTCACAGAAAGAACGATGCTCTACTCCTCTCCCCTCTTCTCTTCTCGTCTCTCTCTCTGTGTGAGTTTTATATTCCTTAGTGAGCTAGGACAGACACCAGCCTCTAAAGTAGACCACAGAGGCTCTGGTTTTGTTTTGCAGAGCTGCCATTTTAAGTGGCAGTGTTGTTGTTTTTTTGTTTACTACTTGTCAGTTTGTTGCTCACTTAACACACAGTGATGTACTGGTGTTGTTTTGTAATCTCTCTGAGGAGAGACGAGGCTGGGAGGCCTTTTGGGATTAATCCTGAGATATGATGACACACCCTGCATCACTGATATAAACCGAACCGATGGACTCTTTTACTTTGTTACGTTCAAGATAAAAGTGGACATGTATCTTCTTTCCGTAACAGTGTTATGTGGACTCCTATGGCCAGCAGATAACAGCTCCCTACTGAATGACATAGACATAGTACTGCAGCTCTGTACTGCAAACGGACTGGGTTCATTCTGCAGAAAGACTGCACTCCTCTTTTTTATAAAACAGTACTGATGACAGAGTCAATGGGTTAATCTGGACCTATTGGCCAGCAGAAGATCCCTACTGAATGATTTAAAGACAGAGTATTGTAATTCTACAATACTGACAGACTGGTTTCATCTCTAAGAAAAGCAGAAGTGAGTTAAAGACAAGAGTAATGTAGTTCTACATTCAGCCTGCTCTCATCTTTTAATAAAGCAGTATTGATGATGGCAATGAAGAGACATGTATTGTTCTATAACTGGTTTATCAGGGCTAGCAGATAGAGACTCCATATACACAAGGAGTTGCAGACAGAGTGCTGTAACTATATATGCAGATATACTGATCTCTCTTTCAATAAAATAAAAATGAATTGGAGACAGAATAGTTCTGAAGACCAATTGAAAGATGTTTCAATAACTCTGCTAATAACACTGCTATTAGAGAAAGAGAGAAGTGTCTCTGTATTGACTCTGAAAGGTGTTATCATAACACTGCTATTGCAGGACATCTGAAAGAGAACACACTGTAACCTTTTTTGCTCCTTTTGTACTTGTATAGTTTATTTGATGATCTCGAGGATGAGGTGCTCCTTTTGTACTTGTATAGTTTATTTGATGATCTCGAGGATGAGGTGCTGCTTTTGTACTTGTATAGCTTATTTGATGATCTGGAGGATGAGGTGCTCCTTTTGTACTTGTATAGTTTATTTGATGATCTGGAGGATGAGGTGCTCCTTTTGTACTTGTATAGTTTATTTGATGATCTCGAGGGTGAGGTGCACCTTTTGTACTTGTATAGTTCATTTGATGACCTCGAGGGTGAGGTGCTCCTTTTGTACTTGTATAGTTTATTTGATGATCTGGAGGATGAGGTGCTCCTTTTGTACTTGTATAGTTTATTTGATGATGATCTCGAGGATGAGGTGCTCCTTTTGTACTTGTATAGTTTATTTGATGATCTCGAGGGTGAGGTGCTCCTTTTGTACTTGTATAGTTTATTTGATGACCTCGAGGATGAGGTGCTCCTTTTGTACTTGTATAGTTTATTTGATGATCTCGAGGGTGAGGTGCTCCTTTTGTACTTGTATAGTTTATTTGATGATCTGGAGGATGAGGTGCTGCTTTTGTACTTGTATAGTTTATTTGATGATCTGGAGGATGATGTGCTCCTTTTGTACTTGAATAGTTTATTTGATGATCTGGAGGATGAGGTGCTCCTTTTGTACTTGTATAGTTTATTTGATGATCTCGAGGATGAGGTGCTCCTTTTGTACTTGTATAGTTTATTTGATGACCTCGAGGATGAGGTGCTCCTTTTGTACTTGTATAGTTTATTTGATGATCTCGAGGATGAGGTGCTCCTTTTGTACTTGTATAGTTTATTTGATGATGATCTGGAGGATGAGGTGCTCCATTTGTACTTGTATAGTTCATTTGATGATCTGGAGGATGAGGTGCTGCTTTTGTACTTGTATAGTTTATTTGATGACCTCGAGGATGAGGTGCTCCTTTTGTACTTGTATAGTTTATTTGATGATCTCGAGGATGAGGTGCTCCTTTTGTACTTGTATAGTTTATTTGATGACCTCGAGGATGAGGTGCTCCTTTTGTACTTGTATAGTTTATTTGATGATCTCGAGGGTGAGGTGCTCCTTTTGTACTTGTATAGTTTATTTGATGATCTGGAGGATGAGGTGCTGCTTTTGTACTTGTATAGTTTATTTGATGATCTGGAGGATGATGTGCTCCTTTTGTACTTGAATAGTTTATTTGATGATCTGGAGGATGAGGTGCTCCTTTTGTACTTGTATAGTTTATTTGATGATCTCGAGGATGAGGTGCTCCTTTTTGTACTTGTATAGTTTATTTGATGACCTCGAGGATGAGGTGCTCCTTTTGTACTTGTATAGTTTATTTGATGATCTCGAGGATGAGGTGCTCCTTTTGTACTTGTATAGTTTATTTGATGATGATCTGGAGGATGAGGTGCTCCATTTGTACTTGTATAGTTCATTTGATGATCTGGAGGATGAGGTGCTGCTTTTGTACTTGTATAGTTTATTTGATGACCTCGAGGATGAGGTGCTCCTTTTGTACTTGTATAGTTTATTTGATGACCTCGAGGATGAGGTGCTCCTTTTGTACTTGTATAGTTTATTTGATGACCTCGAGGATGAGGTGCTCCTTTTGGACTTGTATAGTTTATTTGATGATCTCGAGGATGAGGTGCTCCTTTTGTACTTGTATAGTTTATTTGATGACCTCGAGGATGAGGTGCTCCTTTTATACTTGTATAGTTTATTTGATGACCTCGAGGATGAGGTGCTCCTTTTGGACTTGTATAGTTTATTTGATGACCTCGAGGATGAGGTGCTCCTTTTGTACTTGTATAGTTTATTTGATGATCTGGAGGATGAGGTGCTCCTTTTGTACTTGTATAGTTTATTTGATGATCTCGAGGATGAGGTGCTCCTTTTTATGTTTTAATATCTGTTTTTATGTGAGTGAAGCCGAAGACAAACTTCCACATTGGCTATAAAGTTTGTAGTATCTAATCTAAGAAACTCAAACCTTCTTCGTGACATTTCTGTTTGTTCTCATCACATCTTCCTCTCCTGACCTTTTCATCCTAAAACATCACGGGTGGATGTCCTTGTTTTACCCTGGATTAAATTAATGGTCAGATAATGAACACAACATTTGGTCTGGCTCCCAAATGGAACCCTGTTCCTTTTTATAGTGCACTACTTTTGACAAGAGCCCATGGAACTCTGGTCAAATGTAGTGCACTTTAAAGGGAACAGGGGTGCCATTTGGGACTGAGCCTTGGTTGTTTATGTTGTCTGAAAGGAAAGTGTTTCTGGTTTGTATTTCCAGCTGACCGCAGGTGTCAGAATCATGAACCGTAGCTTTAAGAACTACCCTCTCTCTCTGTCTCTCTCTCTCTCTCTCTCTCTCTCTCTCTCTCTCTCTCTCTCTCTCTCTCTCTCTCTCTCTCTCTCTCTCTCTCTCTCTCTCTCTCTCTCTCTCTCTCTCTCTCTCTCTCTCTCTCTCTCTCTCTCTCTCTCTCTCTCTCTCTCTCTCTCCACTGTACTCACAGTCATTAAGTAGCTTGGACTCTCTTTAGTTAATTATATCAGTTTACAGTATGTCCCAGAAATAAAGTCTGTGTCCCAAATTTGGGACGCAACCAACTAGCAAATTAGTCGCTGATAAACTAAAAGTGTTTTTCTCGACACTGTAAACACTTGATGAAAACGATGGAGACTTGTTTTGCATTTACACTCACGGTTCCTAACCCTAACCCTCACACTCACTGTTCCTAACCCTAACCCTTACACTCACTGTTCCTAACCCTAACCCTAACCCTCACACTCACTGTTCCTAACCCTAACCCTCACACTCACGGTTCCTAACCCTAACCCTCACACTCACTGTTCCTAACCCTAACCCTCACACTCACTGTTCCTAACCCCCCCCCCCTCTCTCTCTCGCTCTCTCTCTCTCTCTCTCTCTCTCTCTCTCTCTCTCTCTCTCGCACTCTCTCTCTCTCTCTCTCTCTCTTTGTCTCTCGTCTCTCTCTCTCTCTCTCTTTGTATCTCTCTCTCTCTCTCGCTCTCTCTCTCTCTCTCTCTCTCTCTCTCTCTCTCTCTATATATATATATTGTGATGTCACGAGAGGCTGTGTCCTGGAGGGACGTTACATCCCCCTGAGGTGGCTGCAAACCCAGACAGCTATGGCTCCATCTGCTGGTATGGTCGGGAACTCCACCCCTCTATGGCCAATCTTCCCACGCAGCTGAAACAAATGAGGAGCTGATGAGCTGAAGGTTTGGGAAGGGAAGAGAAACACTGAGAGGGTGTGTGGGAAGTGAAGAGACACAGTCTCCAACCTGGGCTCTCTGGAGGACAAGAGTGCTGCACGTCCACTTCCATGAGGAATATAAGGATTTGGAGATACTTACCTTTGGGAAATACTCACCTTTGGATATATTCGCCTGTGGAAATACGGGAGAGACATTTGGAAGGACTTTTTGCTGGGTTGGCCACTAGCTGCAACGTGGACTACAGTAAGGCTGGGGAAAAGTTATCTGAGCGAGTGAGAATTATGATTTTGGATGTGGAAGAGACATCCCTGAACTGTTAACCCTTAAAGAGCCACAAGAGAACAGAATTTTGTTATATTTTCGTTAATTTCCCAAGACCTATAATAAAATCCTTGTTTTGTTTGAACCTTGTCTCCTTGCACTACTTGAGCAATCCCGCTGAAAGCTGTGTAGCCTCTCGTGACGTCACAATATATATATATATATATATATATATATATATATGTCTCATTGTGCTGCTTAATAATAATAGTGTGTGTATTGTGTGTCTCTTAGTGCTTGATGGGTAATCTTTGTAATCCCAGTGGGAGGCCCCGTCCCCATCACGCTGCTACAATTATCTATACACACTATAATGCCTGATAGGTTTTGAAGGATACTATTTCTCACCAAAACAGAGAGAAAAAAACACTGCTTCCTGGCACGGCAATACATCTAGCATTTCAGAGCTGATCATATTCAGGATTGTTTAGGACAAGCCATGGTGATTAATATTCATTGATTTGCTCTAAACATTTTAAGAGAATGTGGCTTGTTTGAAATGACAACCACTAGTATGCAGAAGCTAACCTGGAGTAACAGTGTCTCTAGAGACCGGCGTCCCAAATGGCACCCTATTCCAGTTATAGTGTTATTTAACCTTTATTTAACTAAGGCAAGTCAGTTAAGAACACATTCTTATTTACAATGACGGCCTACACCGGCCAAACCCGGACGACGCTGGGCCAATTTTGCACCGCCCTATGGGACTCCCAATCACGGCCGGTTGCGATACAGCCTGGAATCGAACCAGGGGGGTCTGTAGTGACGCCTCAAGCACTGAGATGCAGTGCCTTAGACCGCTGAGATGCAGTGCCTTAGACCGCTGAGATGCAGTGCCTTAGACCGCTGAGATGCAGTGCCTTAGACCGCTGAGATGCAGTGCCTTAGACCGCTGAGATGCAGTGCCTTAGACCGCTGAGATGCAGTGCCTTAGACCGCTGAGATGCAGTGCCTTAGACCACTGAGATGCAGTGCCTTAGACCACTGAGATGCAGTGCCTTAGACCGCTGAGATGCAGTGCCTTAGACCGCTGTGATGCAGTGCCTTAGACCGCTGTGATGCAGTGCCTTAGACCGCTGAGATGCAGTGCCTTAGACCACTGAGATGCAGTGCCTTAGACCACTGAGATGCAGTGCCTTAGACCGCTGAGATGCAGTGCCTTAGACCGCTGAGATGCAGTGCCTTAGACCGCTGTGATGCAGTGCCTTAGACCGCTGCGCCACTCGGGAGCCCACTACTTTTGATCAGGGCCCATAGGTATGTGGTCAAAAGTAGTGCACTATATAAATGGAATAGGGTGCCATTTGGGACTCACACAATCTATGTTAGCTTTATTCAGTACTACAGTCCCACAGGACCCACTATCTACATATCTCTACTGGGATTCACAACTCCCCACAGGACCCACTAGCTACATATCTCTATTGGGATTCACAACTCCCCACAGGACCCACTATCTACATATCTCTATTGGGATTCACAACTCCCCACAGGACCCACTATCTACATATCTCTATTGGGATTCACAACTCCCCACAGGACCCACTAGCTACATATCTCTACTGGGATTCACAACTCCCCACAGGACCCACTAGCTACATATCTCTATTGGGATTCACAACTCCCCACAGGACCCACTATCTACATATCTCTACTGGGATTCACAACTCCCCACAGGACCCACTAGCTACATATCTCTATTGGGATTCACAACTCCCCACAGGACCCACTATCTACATATCTCTATTGGGATTCACAACTCCCCACAGGACCCACTAGCTACATATCTCTATTGGGATTCACAACTCCCCACAGGACCCACTATCTACATATCTCTATTGGGATTCACAACTCCCCACAGGACCCACTAGCTACATATCTCTACTGGGATTCACAACTCCCCACAGGACCCACTAGCTACATATCTCTACCTGGGATTCATAACTCCCCACAGGACCCACTAGCTACATATCTCTACCTGGGATTCACAACTCCCCACAGGACCCACTATCTATATATCTCTACTGGGATTCACAACTCCCCACAGGACCCACTATCTACATATCTCTACTGGGATTCATAACTCCCCACAGGACCCACTATCTACATATCTCTACTGGGATTCACAACTCCCCACAGGACCCACTAGCTACATATCTCTATTGGGATTCACAACTCCCCACAGGACCCACTAGCTACATATCTCTACCTGGGATTCACAACTCCCCACAGGACCCACTATCTCCATAGACAAACATTGGCAGTAGAATGGCCTTAATGAAGAGCTCAGTGACTTTCAACGTGGCACCGTCATAGGATGCCACCTTTCCAACAAGTCAGTTTGTCAAATATCTGCCCTGCTAGAGCTGCCCCGGTCAACTGTAAGTGCTGTTATTGTGAAGTGGAAACGTCTAGGAGCATCAACGGCTCAGCCATGAAGTGGTAGGCCACACAAGCTCACAGAACGAGACCGCCGAGGAGCGCAGCGCATATAAATTGTCGGTCCTCGGTTGTAACACTCACTACCGAGTTCCAAACTGCCTCTGGAAGCAACGTCAGCACAATAACTGTTCGTAGGGAGCTTCATTAAATGGGTTTCCATGGCCGAGCAGCTGCACACAAGCGTTGGCTGGAGTGGTGTAAAGCTCGCCGCCTTTAGACACTGGAGCAGCATACAATGACATTCTAGACGATTCTGTGCTTCCAACTTTGTGGCAACAGTTTGGGGAAGGCCCTTTCCTGTTTCAGCAGGACGATACCCCCCCCCGTGCACAAAGCAACGTCCATACAGAAAGCGTTGGGCCAGTAACCGAAAGGTTGTTGGTTCAAATCCCTGAGCCGACTAGGTGAAAAATATGTCGATGTGCCCTTGAGCAAGGCACTTAACCTTAATTGCTCCTGTAAGTCGCTCTGGATAAGAGCGTCTGCTAAAATGACTAAAATGTAAATTCTCAACTCCAATATCAAAGTATATGTTGTTTTCACTGACAACGTTGGTTTGGATAGTAAATAATATCATCTAGCAGAAAGATCCATTACCACATCTATTATAGTGTGGATCCATTACCACATCTATTATAGTGTGGATCCATTACCACATCTATTATAGTGTGGATCCATTACCACATCTATTATAGTGTGGATCCATTACCACATCTATTATAGTGTGGATCCATTACCACATCTATTATAGTGTGGATCCATTACATGTTTGCCCATCTAGCAATCTGTCACATATGGCATGCAATTCTGAAGACAAAGGTATTTGTGTTTCTCTCTGCATTTCATCACATAACTGGTAGTTTATTTTAGACAGAGCACAGCTTGGTTCACAGTGGGTGTTAATAGAACTATACTGCCTGAGACGGAGACAAAGTGAAACAGCTTGGCGTTTTATTTGGCAGCAAGCAATCTAAAGGAGAAAACGATTGCTACAGGACAGAGGAAATACAACAGCCTGTAGAGAAGATAACATTCCTCTACAGGACCGAGGATATACAACAGCCTTTAGAGAAGAGAACATTCCTCTACAGGACAGAGGAAATACAACAGCCTGTAGAGAAGAGAACATTCCTCTACAGGACAGAGGAAATACAACAGCCTGTAGAGAAGAGAACATTCCTCTACAGGACAGAGGAAATACAACAGCCTTTAGAGAAAAGAACATTCCTCTACAGGACCGAGGAAATACAACAGCCTTTAGAGAAGAGAACATTCCTCTTGAGTGATAGTGCCAATACAAAGGTTCTGTCAGTCCTGGGCCTGTCAATACCAATCATGCTGCTAGATAAATGAACCAGGCCAGGGCGACTCCCTGCTGTCTCTCTCCCAGGGAGGTACTGCTGTTTCTGGGTACAGAGAGAGGGGGAGGGGGAGGGAGAGAGAGGATGGAGAGTGAGGGAGAGGCAGAGAGGGGGAAGGAGGCAAGGAGAGAGAGAGAGAGAGAGAGAGAGAGAGAGAGAGAGAGAGAGAGAGAGAGAGAGAGAGAGAGAGAGAGAGAGAGAGAGAGAGAGAGAGAGAGAGAGAGAGAGAGAGTGAATAATGCTCCCCACGTCTTCTCATTGCAACCAATTACTCTATCTATTGATTGAAGCCAACATTGTGCAGATGGATGCCTTTGCAGTGTGACAAGCGCTTTAACACTTTACACTGGTGGGAATTGGCCTATATGGATAGGGTTACATTGAAATGTTCCTTACAGAAGAAATACAAAAAGCATATGCATAACCATGGTAGCAACTGAAAGGGAACAGTTTGGAGATAATGGGAAAATTACTAGACCAAAAGTGAGGACACAACAGTCCACCTGACACAAGACTGAATCCAAACATTACACTGGTGATTTGATGTGCATTTCTTCACAGCATTTGTTGATAACGAAATCTGAAAATACTCTGTATGCATTCAGCAACATGATAAGACTATTCCTGGAAAACATGGGGTAGGTGCAACATAAGACAAAAAAAAAAAAAAAAAAAAAAGACAATGGTTTGAGTGAGAGGTATAACTGGTGTCTCCAAGTGGCCAAACACCTCTCCAAACTGGGGGTTTGAGTGAGAGGACTATCTGGTGTCTCCAAGTGGCCAAACACCTCTCCAAACTGTGGGTTTGAGTGAGAGGACTATCTGGTGTCTCCAAGTGGCCAAACACCTCTCCAAAGTGTGCACAGTTCCTAAGCAATTTCAAAGCACTTTTATGACTCAAGGCAGAGTCTTCAACTAGCAAGGTACTTCATTGAGCTCTCCTGACTGTGCTGTTGAGGAACTAGAGCAAGCACACTGGTAGTTGTTTTGTTTGTAACAGCCCTGCATCCCCGCCATCACACAATTACTGATGTTTACGCAATCCAAACACGGTCCATTATAAATCCCAATCTGGGTCAGGTGGGCATGATTTGAAAGCTTGTTCTATTGCCAACATGACTAGCTAAGTTATACAATAGGATCTTACAGTGTTAGGCAATTCAGAGAAACAGATCGTAATTGTGGTGCATTTTTTTACATTTTACATTTTAGTAATTTAGCAGATGCTCTTATCCAGAGCGACTTACAGTTAGTGAGTGCATACATTTATTTTATTTTTTTATTGGTGTACATAGAAAGAAGCATTGAGTGCATTCAAGTGCGTGTGCCGTGGCAAAGTTTCTTCACAATAAACAAACATAGGCTGACACTGTATATGATATGGGTTTTATGAATTTGAAATTTGGACATTTGGACTCACGGGTGTTTGACTTGCTTGTATTATATCAAAGCGGTATTTATTGTAATCCTCAAAAGTCATCTTTCAAAATACATAGAGTTCTCTTCATTTACAATATTACCCTCACTAAGACAACAAAACATTTGCAAAAGTTGCCCAATTAGTGGGAGGGATGGGGGCATTGTGATTGGTTGTCTATAGGCCAAAGAGATCCATCTTGATTGGTTGTCTCCAGGCCAAAGGGCTCCATCTTGATTGGTTGTCTCCAGGCCTAAGGGCTCCATCTTGATTGGTTGTCTCCAGGCCTAAGGGATCCATCTTGATTGGTTGTCTCCAGGCTTAATGATCCATCTTGATTGGCTGTCTCCAGGCCAAAGGGATCTATGGCTGCAACTACATGTAGCCTCACTGTGGCCGGGGAGATGGTGATACATAGCATTAAGAGGTGATGTGTGTGTGTGTATGTGTGTGTGTGTGTGTGTGTGTGTTTAATAAATAGCACTAGGCTTTGAGAATCATTTAAATAAACAGTTTGACAGTTAGAAAGGGCAATGGATCCCCCTGTGATGATGATTGTTGGAACTGAAGAGAGTCAGAGGAGAGGAGAAGCTGAGCTCCTCACTGCTTATCACTTTCTCTTAACAAGGCTCACACACACACACACACACACACGCATATGCATGCATACAGACGCGCGTGAGTGCGTGTTTGCGTGCATGCATATTCTTTGTGTGAGTATAGTTAGCGGAATACCTTAAGATCTTTGCCTCCTATATCTCTGTGGTGTAGCGCTGCAGATGGTCTTTATGTGTGGTTGTAAGACCCAGATGTATATCTCTGTGGTGTAGTGCTGCAGATGGTCTTTATGTGTGGTTGTAAGACCCAGGTGTATATCTCTGTGGTGTAGTGCTGCAGATGGTCTTTATGTGTGGTTGTTAGACCCAGATGTATATCTCTGTGGTGTAGTGATGCAGATGGTCTTTATGTGTGGTTGTAAGACCCAGATGTATATTTCTGTGGTGTAGCGCTGCAGATGGTCTTTATGTGTGGTTGTAAGACCCAGATGTATATCTCTGTGGTGTAGTGCTGCAGATGGTCTTTATGTGTGGTTGTAAGACCCAGATGTATATCTCTGTGGTGTAGTGCTGCAGATGGTCTTTATGTGTGGTTGTTAGACCCAGATGTATATATCTGTGGTGTAGTGCTGCAGATGGTCTTTATGTGTGGTTGTTAGACCCAGATGTATATCTCTGTGGTGTAGTGCTGCAGATGGTCTTTATATGTGGTTGTTAGACCCAGATGTATATCTCTGTGGTGTAGTGCTGCAGATGGTCTTTATATGTGGTTGTAAGACCCATATGTATATATATGTGTGGTGTAGTGCTGCAGATGGTCTTTATGTGTGATTGTAAGACCCAGATGTATATCTCTGTGGTGTAGTGCTGCAGATGGTCTTTATGTGTGGTTGTTAGACCCAGATGTATATCTCTGTGGTGTAGTGCTGCAGATGGTCTTTATGTGTGGTTGTTAGACCCAGATGTATATCTCTGTGGTGTAGTGCTGCAGATGGTCTTTATATGTGGTTGTAAGACCCATATGTATATATATATATGTGGTGTAGTGCTGCAGATGGTCATTATGTGTGGTTGTTAGACCCATATGTATATATCTGTGGTGTAGTGCTGCAGATGGTCTTTATGTGTGGTTGTTAGACCCAGATGTATTTATCTGTGGTGTAGTGCTGCAGATGGTCTTTATGTGTGGTTGTAAGACCCAGGTGTATATCTCTGTGGTGTAGTGCTGCAGATGGTCTTTATGTGTGGTTGTTAGACCCAGATGTATATCTCTGTGGTGTAGTGATGCAGATGGTCTTTATGTGTGGTTGTTAGACCCAGATGTATATCTCTGTGGTGTAGTGATGCAGATGGTCTTTATGTGTGGTTGTAAGACCCAGATGTATATTTCTGTGGTGTAGCGCTGCAGATGGTCTTTATGTGTGGTTGTAAGACCCAGATGTATATCTCTGTGGTGTAGTGCTGCAGATGGTCTTTATGTGTGGTTGTTAGACCCAGATGTATATATCTGTGGTGTAGTGCTGCAGATGGTCTTTATGTGTGGTTGTTAGACCCAGATGTATATCTCTGTGGTGTAGTGCTGCAGATGGTCTTTATATGTGGTTGTTAGACCCAGATGTATATCTCTGTGGTGTAGTGCTGCAGATGGTCTTTATATGTGGTTGTAAGACCCATATGTATATATATGTGTGGTGTAGTGCTGCAGATGGTCTTTATGTGTGATTGTAAGACCCAGATGTATATCTCTGTGGTGTAGTGCTGCAGATGGTCTTTATGTGTGGTTGTTAGACCCAGATGTATATCTCTGTGGTGTAGTGCTGCAGATGGTCTTTATGTGTGGTTGTTAGACCCAGATGTATATCTCTGTGGTGTAGTGCTGCAGATGGTCTTTATATGTGGTTGTAAGACCCATATGTATATATATATATGTGGTGTAGTGCTGCAGATGGTCATTATGTGTGGTTGTTAGACCCAGATGTATATATCTGTGGTGTAGTGCTGCAGATGGTCTTTATGTGTGGTTGTTAGACCCAGATGTATATATCTGTGGTGTAGTGCTGCAGATGGTCTTTATGTGTGGTTGTAAGACCCAGGTGTATATCTCTGTGGTGTAGTGCTGCAGATGGTCTTTATGTGTGGTTGTTAGACCCAGATGTATATCTCTGTGGTGTAGTGATGCAGATGGTCTTTATGTGTGGTTGTAAGACCCAGATGTATATTTCTGTGGTGTAGCGCTGCAGATGGTCTTTATGTGTGGTTGTAAGACCCAGATGTATATCTCTGTGGTGTAGTGCTGCAGATGGTCTTTATGTGTGGTTGTAAGACCCAGGTGTATATCTCTGTGGTGTAGTGCTGCAGATGGTCTTTATATGTGGTTGTTAGACCCAGATGTATATCTCTGGGGTGTAGTGATGCAGATGGTCTTTATGTGTGGTTGTAAGACCCAGATGTATATTTCTGTGGTGTAGCGCTGCAGATGTTCTTTATGTGTGATTGTAAGACCCAGATGTATACCTCTGTGGTGTAGTGCTGCAGATGGTCTTTATGTGTGGTTGTAAGACCCATATGTATATCTCTGTGGTGTAGTGCTGCAGATGGTCTTTATGTGTGGTTGTAAGACCCAGATGTATATCTCTGTGGTGTAGTGCTGCAGATGGTCTTTATGTGTTGTTGTTAGACCCAGATGTATATCTCTGTGGTGTAGTGCTGCAGATGGTCTTTATGTGTGGTTGTTAGACCCAGATGTATATCTCTGTGGTGTAGTGCTGCAGATGGTCTTTATATGTGGTTGTAAGACCCATATGTATATATATATGTGGTGTAGTGCTGCAGATGGTCACTATGTGTGGTTGTTAGACCCAGATGTATATATCTGTGGTGTAGTGCTGCAGATGGTCTTTATGTGTGGTTGTAAGACCCAGATGTATATATCTGTGGTGTAGTGCTGCAGATGGTCATTATATGTGGTTGTAAGACCCATATGTATATATCTGTGGTGTAGTGCTGCAGATGGACTTTATGTGTGGTTGTAAGACCCATATGTATATCTCTGTTGTGTAGTGCTGCAGATGGTCTTTATATGTGGTTGTAAGAACCAGATGTATATCTATGTGGTGTAGTGCTGCAGATGGTCTTTATGTGTGGTTGTAAGACCCAGATGTATATCTATGTGGTGTAGTGCTGCAGATGGTCTTTATGTGTGGTTGTTAGACCCAGATGTATATATCTGTGGTGTAGTGCTGCAGATGGTCATTATGTGTGGTTGTTAGACCCAAATGTATATCTCTGTGGTGTAGTGCTGCAGATGGTCTTTATGTGTGGTTGTAATACCCAGATGTATATCTCTGTGGTGTAGTGCTGCAGATGGTCATTATATGTGGTTGTAAGACCCATATGTATATCTCTGTGGTGTAGTGCTGCAGATGGTCTTTATGTGTGGTTGTAAGACCCAGATGTATATCTCTGTGGTGTAGTGCTGCAGATAGTCTTTATATGTGGTTGTAAGAACCAGATGTATATATATATATATGTGGTGTAGTGCTGCAGATGGTCTTTATGTGTGGTTGTAAGACCCAGATGTATATCTATGTGGTGTAGCGCTGCAGATGGTCTTTATGTGTGGTTGTAAGACCCAGATGCTTTCTCTGATTCCTATAGCCACATTATCTGGCTGCGGTCCATGCTAGCTCGCCACTCGCTAACAAGTAGCCTAGGGCTAGCCAACTCAATAAGGTGTGTAATCTCACAACGCTAAGACCCAGCGGAGCCGCATCAATATTGGAGATGAGCAGAGAAACTTAACAGGCCTAACATGGGTTAGCTAGGTTAGCATCTTGACATCATCTGGAGGGAAATATGAAAATACAAAGCCCACCGTGTGTTGATTTCAGGGGAGTGAAAGTGCAGTTTTGGATGTAGGCATTTGCTGTGGACCACTGATTGGTGCACAGAACTGCAATCACCAACATAACTTTCACCTGGGTTTGTTTTCTGACTTTTTGGCTGAATTTAAAATATGATTATTATGGTTGTTGGACCTCTGCAAAGTCTGTCTTCTCCAGGCAGATGAGTGGCAGCTGGGCATTCTAGAATTCTAGGGAGTGAAGCTTGGAGGTTTCTGTTCAGAATGTTCCATTGATTATTATAGCCCAGGTAGACCACTTATTTGTTGAGGTTAATCAATTATTGTATACTGTGGAATATTATTATCCTTCATAGTTTACAGTAAATAAACACGTTTTCTAGGTACCAATTCTTCTAGGTGAAGCAGATTGTTAGACACGTTATTTTGTTTTATAATGAGTCGTCTTGGAATAGCCACTGTGTGGTTAGAATAGAAATCAGTGGTAACCTTGACAACATTGGATTCTATTATCACAGTCTGACCCCATTATAGGAATATTTCAGGTTCTAGAATCTAGCTTAAAGATTCCTTTCTCTTTTAATGATGGAGAATGCTAGGCTGTGGTATTTCTATGCTAGCTGTTCTCGACAGGGACGTGCTAACACATAATGCCAGGCTGTGGTATTTCTATGCTAGCTGTTCTCGACAGGGACGTGCTAACACATAATGCTAGGCTGTGGTATTTCTATGCTAGCTGTTCTCGACAGGGACGTGCTAACACATAATGCCAGGCTGTGGTATTTCTATGCTAGCTGTTCTCGACAGGGACGTGCTAACACATAATGCCAGGCTGTGGTATTTCTATGCTAGCTGTTCTCGACAGGGACGTGCTAACACATAATGCTAGGCTGTGGTATTTCTATGCTAGCTGTTCTCGACAGGGACGTGCTAACACATAATGCTAGGCTGTGGTATTTCTATGCTAGCTGTTCTCGACAGGGACGTGCTAACACATAATGCTAGGCTGTGGTATTTCTATGCTAGCTGTTCTCGACAGGGACGTGCTAACACATAATGCTAGGCTGTGGTATTTCTATGCTAGCTGTTCTCGACAGGGACGTGCTAACACATAATGCTAGGCTGTGGTATTTCTATGCTAGCTGTTCTCGACAGGGACTTGCTAACACACCAACTTTATAGTAGCCAAATAAGGATTATTCTGCAAAAAACAACAACAACAACTTTAGACAGGCCCATTAGGCTAAAGGTGGACCAGCACATTTTACATTTTAGTCATTTAGCAGACGCTCTTATCCAGAGCGACTTACAGTTAGTGAACACATATATATATATATATTTTTTTTATACTGGCCCCCCCGTGGGAATCGAACCCACAACCCTGGCGTTGCAAACGCCATGCTCTATCAACTGAGCTACATCCCTGCCGGCCATTCCCTCCCCTACCCTGGACGACGCTGGGCCAATTGTGCGCCGCCCCATGAGTCTCCCGGTCGCGGCCGGCTGCGACAGAGCCTGGATTCGAACCAGGATCTCTAGTGGCACAGTTAGCACTGCGATGCAGTGCCTTAGACCACTGCGCCACTCAGGAGTACATCTGCCCTATGGCCACTTTCTTTCTGGCGATAGGGCAGTCTGTTTCTGGTTGCTATGGTTCTGTTTATTACATTTTAGTCATTTAGCAGACGCTCTTATCCAGAGCCACTTACAGTTAGTGAGTACATACAATTTTTCGTACTGGTCCCCCGTGGGAATCGAACCCACAACCCTGGCGTTGCAAGCACAACGCTCTACCAACTGAGCTACACGGGACTGATATTACCGGAATGACTATCCTACTGTTATATCTACGAAGCAAGACATGACATACACACAAAGTTGTGCTTTTAGAGAGCTTGCTTTAAGTTGTTAGTTCACTGTATTATACTGTCTGATTCAGAGGCTTGTGTTAAATCCAGACATTTCAGTGTGATGCATTCAGTTTTACAACTGACGAGGTATCCCCCTTTACCTTTCCCTTTAATGGCGGGAACCAGGTTTCCGAGGTTTACCGGGATTTCCCGCCCAAACCCACTCGCTTTTCCCGAGACAAATCATTTTGAGAAACCGGTAAATTATAATAAATGATTTCCATGAACAGTGTGACTTGAAATTAAATCTGTCTTCGCTACGGCCTTCCCTGCTCTGCTATCTGCCCTGCTCTGCTATCTGCCCTGCTCTGCTATCTGCATGATCAATAATCAACGCTCAGGGAGAGTGTGTGTGTGTGGTGTGTGTGGTGTGTGTGTGTGTGTGGTGTGTGGTGTGTGGTGTGTGTGTGTGTGTGTGTGTGTGTGTGTGCGTTGTTGTAACCTACCGTATTTACTTACACAAAGTCTCCATGAATTCAAAGCCATGCATTGTTTATGCTGAAACTGTACATGCGACCTTGAAATGCAGTTAATACGGTAAACAAACAATTGGCTCCACCTTTTGAGTTACCGGTAGGCCTACCTGCATTTATTTATTCCGAAAATGTTGTCTGTGTGGCAGACCTTTACTAAAATAAATGCCACCAAGGCCGTATGCAAAGAACTGATAAGTCTATAATTTTAATGGTAGGTTTATTTGAACAGTGAGAGACAGAATAAAAACAAAAAAATCCAGAAAAACGCATGTCAAAAATGTTATAAATTGATTTGCATTTTAATGAGGGAAATAAGTATTCGACCCCCTCACAATGAGAAAGATTTCTGGCTCCCAGGTGTCTTTTATACAGGTAACGAGCTGAGATTAGGAGCACACTCTTAAAGGGAGTGCTCATAATCTCTTCTTGTTACCTGTATAAAAGACACCTGTCCACAGAAGCAATCAATCAATCAGATTCCAAACTCTCCACCATGGCCAAGACCAAAGAGCTCTCCAAGGATGTCAGGGACAAGATTGTAAACCTACACAAGGCTGGAATGGGCTACAAGACCATCGCCAAGCAGCTTGGTGAGAAGGTGACAACAGTTGGTGCGATTATTCACAAATGGAAGAAACACAAAATAACTGTCAATCTCCCTCGGCCTGGGGCTCCATGCAAGATCTGACCTCGTGGAACGGTGAGAAATCAGCCCAGAACTACACGGGAGGATCTTGTCAATGATCTCAAGGCAGCTGGGACCATAGTCACCAAGAAAACAATTTGTAACACACTACACCGTGAAGGACTGAAATCCTGCAGCGCCCGCAAGGACCCCCTGCTAAAGAAAGCACATATACAGGGCCGTCTGAAGTTTGCCAATGAACATCTGAATGATTCAGAGAAGAACTGGGTGAAAGTGTTGTGGTCAGATGAGACCAAAATTGAGCTCTTTGGCATCAACTCAACTCGCCGTGTTTGGAGGAGGAGGAATGCTGCCTATGACCCCAAGAACACCATCCCCACCGTCAAACATGGAGGTGGAAACATTATGCTTTGGGGGTGTTTTTCTGCTAAGGGGACAGGACAACTTCACCGCATCAAAGGTACGATGGACGGGGCCATGTACCGTCAAATCTTGGGTGAGAACCTCCTTCCCTCAGCCAGAACATTGAAAATGAGTCGTGGATGGGTATTCCAGCATGACAATGACCCAAAACACACGGCCAAGGCAACAAAGGAGTGGCTCAAGAAGAAGCACATTAAGGTCCTGGAGTGGCCTAGCCAGTCTGTCACGCCCTGACTCAGGGGACGTTTATTTGTTGAGTCAGGGTGTGTATGTTCTATGTTGTATATTTCTATGTGTAATATCTATTATGTCTATTTCTATGTTGGCCTGTGTGGTTCCCAATCAGAGGCAGCTGTAGCTCCTTGTCTCTGATTGGGGTCCATACTAAGGCAGCCTTTTGGCACGAGTTAGTTGTGGGATCTTGTTCCGTGTGAGGTATGTTATTTGTCTACCTTGGACTTCACGTTTCGTTTGTTGTTTTGTCGTGGTGTTTATTCTATATAAATAAACATGTATGCATATCACGCTGCGCCTTGGTCCGTCCCGTCTATATATACGATCGTGACACAGTCTCCAGACCTTCATCCCATAGAAAATCTGTGGAGGGAGCTGAAGGTTCGAGTTGCCAAACATCAGCCTCGAAACCTTAATGACTTGGAGAAGATCTGCAAAGAGGAGTGGGACAAAATCCCTCCTGAGATGTGTGCAAACCTGGTGGCCAACTACGAGAAACGTCTGACCTCTGTGATTGCCAACAAGGGTTTTGCCACCAAGTATTAAGTCATGTTTTGGAGAGGGGTCAAATACTTATTTCCCTCATTAAAATGCTAATCAATTTATAACATTTTTTGACATGAGTTCTTCTGGATTTTCTTGTTGTTATTCTGTCTCTCACTGTTCAAATAAACCTACCATTAAAATTATAGACTGATAATTTCTTTGTCAGTGGGAAAACGTACAAAATCAGCAGGGGATCAAATACTTTTTTCCCTCACTGTAAACCCAGTAACACACTACTGTGTGCTATAGGGTAGACCTACCAGGTTATTGTGTGCTACAGGGTAGACCTACCAGGTTATTGTGTGCTACAGGGTAGACCTACCAGGTTATTGTACGCAGGCTACAGGGTAGACCTACCAGGTTATTGTGTGCTACAGGGTAGACCTACCAGGTTATTGTGTGCTACAGGGTAGACCTACCAGGTTATTGTATGCAGGCTACAGGGTAGACCTACCAGGTTATTGTGTGCTACAGGGTAGACCTACCAGGTTATTGTGTGCTACAGGGTAGACCTACCAGGTTATTGTGTGCTACAGGGTAGACCTACCAGGTTATTGTACGCAGGCTACAGGGTAGACCTACCAGGTTATTGTACGCAGGCTACAGGGTAGACCTACCAGGTTATTGTATGCAGGCTACAGGGTAGACCTACCAGGTTATTGTACGCAGGCTACAGGGTAGACCTACCAGGTTATTGTACCAGGCTACAGGGTAGACCTACCAGGTTATTGTGTGCTACAGGGTAGACCTACCAGGTTATTGTACCAGGCTACAGGGTAGACCTACCAGGTTATTGTACCAGGCTACAGGGTAGACCTACCAGGTTATTGTACCAGGCTACAGGGTAGACCTACCAGGTTATTGTACGCAGGCTACAGGGTAGACCTACCAGGTTATTGTACCAGGCTACAGGGTAGACCTACCAGGTTATTGTACCAGGCTACAGGGTAGACCTACCAGGTTATTGTGTGCTACAGGGTAGGCCTACCAGGTTATTGTGTGCTACAGGGTAGACCTACCAGGTTATTGTGTGCAGGCTACAGGGTAGACCTACCAGGTTATTTTACGCAGGCTACAGTGTAGACCTACCAGGTTATTGTGTGCTACAGGGTAGACCTACCAGGTTATTGTGTGCTACAGGGTAGGCCTACCAGGTTATTGTGTGCTACAGGGTAGACCTACCAGGTTATTGTGTGCAGGCTACAGGGTAGACCTACCAGGTTATTGTACGCAGGCTACAGGGTAGACCTACCAGGTTATTGTACGCAGGCTACAGGGTAGACCTACCAGGTTATTGTACGCAGGCTACAGGGTAGACCTACCAGGTTATTGTACGCAGGCTACAGGGTAGACCTACCAGGTTATTGTGTGCAGGCTACAGGGTAGGCCTACCAGGTTATTGTGTGCAGGCTACAGGGTAGACCTACCAGGTTATTGTGTGCAGGCTACAGGGTAGACCTACCAGGTTATTGTGTGCTACAGGGTAGGCCTACCAGGTTATTTTACGCAGGCTACAGGGTAGACCTACCAGGTTATTGTACGCAGGCTACAGGGTAGACCTACCAGGTTATTGTGTGCTACAGGGTAGACCTACCAGGTTATTGTACCAGGCTACAGGGTAGACCTACCAGGTTATTGTGTGCTACAGGGTAGACCTACCAGGTTATTGTACGCAGGCTACAGGGTAGACCTACCAGGTTATTGTACGCAGGCTACAGGGTAGACCTACCAGGTTATTGTATGCAGGCTACAGGGTAGACCTACCAGGTTATTGTACGCAGGCTACAGGGTAGACCTACCAGGTTATTGTACCAGGTACAGGGTAGACCTACCAGGTTATTGTGTGCTACAGGGTAGACCTACCAGGTTATTGTGTGCTACAGGGTAGACCTACCAGGTTATTGTACCAGGCTACAGGGTAGACCTACCAGGTTATTGTACCAGGCTACAGGGTAGACCTACCAGGTTATTGTACCAGGCTACAGGGTAGACCTACCAGGTTATTGTACCAGGCTACAGGGTAGACCTACCAGGTTATTGTGTGCTACAGGGTAGACCTACCAGGTTATTGTACCAGGCTACAGGGTAGACCTACCAGGTTATTGTGTGCTACAGGGTAGACCTACCAGGTTATTGTACGCAGGCTACAGGGTAGACCTACCAGGTTATTGTATGCAGGCTACAGGGTAGACCTACCAGGTTATTGTGTGCTACAGGGTAGACCTACCAGGTTATTGTACGCAGGCTACAGGGTAGACCTACCAGGTTATTGTACCAGGCTACAGGGTAGACCTACCAGGTTATTGTGTGCTACAGGGTAGACCTACCAGGTTATTGTGTGCTACAGGGTAGACCTACCAGGTTATTGTACCAGGCTACAGGGTAGACCTACCAGGTTATTGTACCAGGCTACAGGGTAGACCTACCAGGTTATTGTGTGCTACAGGGTAGACCTACCAGGTTATTGTGTGCTACAGGGTAGACCTACCAGGTTATTGTACCAGGCTACAGGGTAGACCTACCAGGTTATTGTGTGCTACAGGGTAGACCTACCATGTTATTGTACCAGGCTACAGGGTAGACCTACCAGGTTATTGTGTGCTACAGGGTAGACCTACCAGGTTATTGTACCAGGCTACAGGGTAGACCTACCAGGTTATTGTACCAGGCTACAGGGTAGACCTACCAGGTTAGTGTACGCAGGCTACAGGGTAGACCTACCAGGTTATTGTACCAGGCTACAGGGTAGACCTACCAGGTTATTGTGTGCTACAGGGTAGACCTACCAGGTTATTGTGTGCTACAGGGTAGACCTACCAGGTTATTGTACCAGGCTACAGGGTAGACCTACCAGGTTATTGTGTGCTACAGGGTAGACCTACCATGTTATTGTACCAGGCTACAGGGTAGACCTACCAGGTTATTGTGTGCTACAGGGTAGACCTACCAGGTTATTGTACCAGGCTACAGGGTAGACCTACCAGGTTATTGTACCAGGCTACAGGGTAGACCTACCAGGTTAGTGTACGCAGGCTACAGGGTAGACCTACCAGGTTATTGTACCAGGCTACAGGGTAGACCTACCAGGTTATTGTACCAGGCTACAGGGTAGACCTACCAGGTTAGTGTACGCAGGCTACAGGGTAGACCTACCAGGTTATTGTGTGCTACAGGGTAGACCTACCAGGTTAGTGTATGCAGGCTACAGGGTAGACCTACCAGGTAGAGAATTAAGGCTGACTTTATCACGCTGAATCTCCTCTACAGTCTATCTGTCTGATTAGTGCAGAATCAGAAATGTTCCCTCTGACAAAATCACCACAATAAGCTGGTTATCATAAGTAAAATCAACGTTTTTAGGAGAGAAAAGGACCCAGCTGCATCTTTCAGTCAAAGGTAGGCTAAAAGTAATGTCATTATCACGAGACTGTAATAAGCTGATACTAGTTTACCAGGTGGCGCTTCATAGGCCTTCATTAAAACACATCAACTAGTGGTGACTTTGAGAGAACTTTGAGTTGATTAAATTACAACAAATACAACAAGAAACTGTTCGATTCATGTGTAAAGCTGTCATCAAGGCAAAGGGTGGCTATTCGAAGAATCTCAAATATATATTTATTTTATTTTATTTGTTTAACACTTTTTTGGTTACTACATGATTCCATATGTGTTATTTCATTGTTTTGATGTCTTCACTATTATTCCACAATGTAGAAAATAGTACAAATAAAGAAACACCCTTGAATGAGTAGGTGTTCTAAAACTTTTGACCAGTAGTGTCCACACTATGAGGTTGAAATAATTCTGTGAAATTGTGAAAATGATCATGATGCCCTTTTAGTGTAAGAACTGTTTGAAAAGACCGCCTAAAATTATCAGCCTGTTTTTGGTGGGATGGCGTTGTGACATCACCAGGAGGAACATTTGTTAATAGACCAATAAGAAAGAGAGTTCCAAATCTCTCGGCCAATAACAGCTACTTTTCAGTTTCAAACTCCACACTCAGACCAACTCCCAGACA
>NC_059231.1:300000-317500 GCF_020615455.1 Coregonus clupeaformis | reverse complement strand
GAGGAAATACTGTAGAATCAATAGAAAATAATCAGAAGGATAGCAGAGGAAATACTGTAGAATCAATAGAAAATAATCAGATGGATAGCAGAGGAAATACTGTAGAATCAATAGAAAATAATCAATCACCCAGTGTACTGTCCTGCTTCATGAGAATGATTGTACAGGACATTTACCAGTTTAGTTGTTTTCTACAATGAACAGCTCCTCAGTTGACTAGCAGAGGAAATAAAGTCAATTCAAAGGAACCTTGGAATATACTGGCATACGTGCAGAGTATTATGACTGTACAGGAACGTAATGTTTAGAAGCCCCAAAAAAACAAGCTTTATGACACTGAAGTACACTAAAGTCATGTGTAAGAGAGTCTTCTCACATCCTGGTCACAGGTTTACACATTTATATCGGTGTTTGTAAAAAAAAAAAAAACTTTTCACAGCACTTTAGATTGCATAGCCAAGGAAACAGAATCAATAGAAAAGAGAGTAGAGAGTAGCCAACTTCCTGAGTAAATAATTGCATAGGAGTGCACAGGTTCAACCAACAACCCGTGTGTCTTCCAGTAAACAAACGGAATCCCGTTGAAGACCAGCTGAGACCAAACCTAGCAGTTGTTTTCCACAGAGATCTAACTCTTCCCCTAGCCTGCTGTGAAGTTTCCTCCGTTCATCCGTTCCTACTCATTTCCTCCAACAGCCTCCCTCATGGCTGCGTCCCAAACGGTTCCCTAATCCCTTTATAGTGCACTACCTTTGACCAGGGCCCATAGTGCAGGACATAGGGAATAGGGTGCCATTTGGGATGCAAAGCCATCACCATCCAGGGACTAAAAGTCTGAATAACAAGGAGCTGTATCTGTTAAAAGACCCCAGACCTCTGGAGCTGGCTCAGACAGGGATAATACAATAATATACATCAGCCTGTAGAATAAATGCATATGTAGTTGTTCTTCCATCTTCTCTCAGCCAGACAGTCAGTAATAGTTAGTTAGAGCACCTTTCCTTTTTAAAGGTGATATGTGCTAATGAGAAACCCGTCGTTTTGAGCTGACACATCCCTTCATCCCTCCATCTCTCCATCCCTTCATCTCTCCTTCTCTCCGTCTCTACTTCTCTCCATCCCTCCCTCCCTCCCTCCCTCCCTCCCTCCCTCCCTCCCTCCCTCCCTCCCTCCCTCCCTCCCTCCATCCCTCCCTCCCTCCCTCCCTCCCTCCCTCCCTCCCTCCCTCCCTCCCTCCCTCCCTCCCTCCATCCCTCCCTCATCCCTCCATCCCTCCATCCCTCCTTCCCTCCATCCCTCCATCCCTCCATCCCTCCCTCCCTCCATCCCTCCATCCCTCCATCTCTCCTTCTCTCCATCCCTCCATCCCTCCATCCCTCCTTCCCTCCATCCCTCCCTCCCTCCCTCCCTCCCTCCCTCCCTCCCTCCCTCCCTCCCTCCCTCCCTCCCTCCCTCCCTCCCTCCCTCCCTCCATCCCTCCATCCCTCCATCTCTCCTTCTCTCCATCGCTCCATCCCTCCCTCCATCCCTCCATCCCTCCCTCCCTCCATCTCTCCATCCCTCCATCCCTCCATCCCTCCATCCCTCCCTCCCTCCATCCCTCCATCCCTCCATCTCTCCTTCTCTCCATCTCAACTTCTCTCCATCCCTCCCTCCATCCCTCCATCCCTCCATCTCTCCTTATCTCCCTCCCTCCCTCCCTCCCTCCATCTCTCCTTCTCAGTCTGTTTGTGTCTCTTTTTATCACCTCTCACTGATGCTCCACTTCAACAGGGAGTCTAGAGAGAATGAGGGAGGAGGTAGAGAGAGTGAGAGATAGAGAGAGGGAGACGGAGAGAGAGAGAGAGAGAGAGAGAGAGAGAGAGAGAGGTGTCAAAGTCATCCTGTCTCTGAAACCTACAGTGACATCCTCCTCCTCCTCCTCCTCCTCCTCCTCCTCCTCCTCCTCCTCCTCCTCCTCCTCCACCCCCCTCCTCCTCCACCCCTCCTCCTCCACCCCCCTCCTCTTCCCTCTCCTCCTCCTCACTCTTCCTCCTCCTCCACCCCATCATCCTCCTCCTCCTCCACATCCTCCACCACCTCCTCCTCCTCCTCCTCCTCCCTCCTCCTCCCCTCCTCCTCCTCCTCCTCCTCCTCCTCCTCCTCCTCCTCACCACCACCTCCTCCTCCTCCTCCCCCTCCTTCACCACCACCTCCTCCTCCTCCTTCACCACCACCTCCTCCTCCTCCTCCTCCTCCTTCACCACCACCTCCTCCTCCTCTTCCTTCTCTTCCTCCTCCTCCTCCTCCTCCCCCCCTCCTCCTCCCCACCTCCTCCTCCTCCCCCTCCTCCTCCTCCACCACCACCCCCCCCCTCCTCCTCCCTCCTCCTCCTTCACCACCACCTCCTCCTCCTCTTCCTTCTCTTCCTCCTCCCCCCCCCCCCCCTCCTCCTCCACCCCCCTCCTCTCCTCCTCTCCTCCTCCACCACCACCTCCTCCTCCCTCCTCCTCCTCCTCCTCCTCCTCCTCACCACCACCTCCTCATCCTCCTCCTCCACCACCTCCTCCTCCGCCTCCACCACCCCCTCCTCCTCCTCCTCCTCCTCCTCCACCCCTCCTCCTCCACCCCCTCCTATTCCCTCTCCTCCACCTCCTCTTCCTCCTCCTCCACCCCATCCTCCTCCTCCTCAACCCCCTCCTCTTCCCTCTCCTCCTCCTCACTCTTCCTCCTCCTCCACCTCCACCTCCTCCAAGGCTCTCTAGCTTCTATCTCAGCTTTAAAGACAACTGAGAAGTATTGAGAATTTTCATCGCCACAAAACGACATCCATTTTGGGGATCTAAACATGGTACTAGGTGTGCAGTTTGACACAAGATGGCTGACACAAGGCTTGGATGATTGGCAGGTTGAACAGCAGAGTGCCAGGCCTCTCTCTCTCTGGGTTGACAGAAATATACTCATTACAGTCACAGTTGACACTCTGAGGGGTAAAATGTCTTTGTTCATCTGCAGATGTCTTTCCTGGATCATACTATTTCATATCTCTGGGTGATTAGTACACTGAGCCTCTAAATGGATTCCTTCATCTTCAGCGTTGACAGTTTCTTCATAGTAACCCGTTTGTTGTGACTAGTAGTGTGATCTATGTACTGTATGTCTTTATCATGACTGGGCACAAACTGGTTGAATAAAAGCATTTCGGGAACGTTAGTCAATTTTTTCACCCAACTTTGAAACTAAATCCAATGACATGGGTTCAAAACGTATCCTCTGTTATTTCTTACAACCGACAAGAACTCTTGAACATCTGATAGGCAGTTACTCAGTTACCCCGAGTTACTCAGTTACCCCGATTACTCAGTTACCCCGAGTTACTCAGTTACCCCGAGTTACTCAGTTACCCCGATTACTCAGTTACCCCGAGTTACTCAGTTACCCCGAGTTACTCAGTTACCCCGAGTTACTCAGTTACCCCAATTACTTCCCCCAATTCTGGCTTCTACTTCCCCTTACATCTGCCCTGGGCTCTCTCTGTAATTCTGACCCAATTTTCGGGCTGCCAAATAGGAAACGTCGGCGTTACAGAGGCAAGTGGGGGGGGGGGGGGATCCTGGCGAGATGAAGGCGAAGGGAAAACCCTCCATTCTACTGGCCTATGTACAGTGCCAAAGTAAGATGGATGACCTCCGATTGCGGATTTGCTACCAATGGGACTCTCGAAACTGCAATATTATTATATTTTTTCTGAAACATGGCTATCCATTGGATTCTCCATTCACCGGGCGGACAGGAAATCGAGAGGGGGAGGGGTTTGCCTCTACATCAACTCCAACTGGTGTGCCAACTCCAGCGTGGTGGAACTGTCGACCCACTGTTCACCCGTCTTGGAATACCAGATGGTCTAACCCACTGTTCACCCGTCTTGGAATACCTGATGGTCTAACCCACTGTTCACCCATCTTGGAATACCAGATGGTCTAACCCACTGTTCACCCATCTTGGAATACCAGATGGTCTAACCCACTGTTCACCCGTCTTGGAATACCAGATGGTCTAACCCACTGTTCACCCGTCTTGGAATACCAGATGGTCTAACCCACTGTTCACCCGTCTTGGAATACCTGATGGTCTAACCCACTGTTCACCCGTCTTGGAATACCAGATGGTCTAACCCACTGTTCACCCGTCTTGGAATACCAGATGGTCTAACCCACTGTTCACCCGTCTTGGAATACCAGATGGTCTAACCCACTGTTCACCCGTCTTGGAATACCAGATGGTCTAACCCACTGTTCATCCGTCTTGGAATACCAGATGGTCTAACCCACTGTTCACCCGTCTTGGAATACCAGATGGTCTAACACACTGTTCACCCGTCTTGGAATACCAGATGGTCTAACCCACTGTTCACCCGTCTTGGAATACCAGATGGTCTAACCCACTGTTCACCCGTCTTGGAATACCAGATGGTCTAACCCACTGTTCACCCGTCTTGGAATACCAGATGGTCTAACCCACTGTTCACCCGTCTTGGAATACCAGATGGTCAAATGCCGACCCTTCTACCTCCCGAGGGAGTTTACAGCTGTTATCGTGGCTGTTGTTTACATTCCACCTCAGGACAAGAAATATAACAAGCTGGAACTTAACAAACTGTACAAGTCTATAAAAAAGAAAACCTACATCCAGAGGCTGCTTTTCTGGATGCCGGCGATTTTAATTCCGCGTCACTAAGACACGTGATGCCCAACATCCATCAACACGTCTCCAACGCCACTAGGGGCGATAAAGACCACTGTTAATCTACCCACAAGCAAGCATACAAGGCCCTCCCTCATCCTCCATTCGTCAAATCAAATCATGACTCCATACTCCTGCTTCCTGTTTACAATCAGAAACTCAAAACAGGAAGTACCCGTGACTCGCTCCATTGAGAAATGGTCACCAGAATCAGAGATTATGCTACAGGACCGCTTCGCTAGAGCTGACTGGCATATGTTTTCGAGACTCTGCCGATAACATTGATAAGCTAACCACGTCCGGCTTCATTAGAAAATGTATCAGCGACGTTGTCCCCACGGTGAGGATTCGCTGCTTCCCCAATCAAAAGCCCTGGATTAACACTGAGGTTGGCGCTAAACTAAAGAACAGGGCTACCGCACACAGGTCTATCCTGAGGCTACAGCTGAGGACAGGAACAGGAAGTCCCGCTACGACCTCCGACCTCCGCAGAGTCATCAAACAGGCAAAAGGACAATATAGGAACAAGGTGGAATCCTATTACACAGGCTGTGACGCATGTAGGAGGGGCTACAGTCCATTACGGATGACAAAGGAAGACCCAGCCGTGATCTGCCCAACGACGCCTCTCTACCAAAACGAACTCAATGCATTTTATGCAAGCTTTGACAACAGCAACATTGTGCCGTGTGTGAGGGCCGTCATTGGGTGATCTCACTGATCTCAGAGGATTTGGGTGATCTCACTCTCTGAGGCCGACGTGAAAAAGGAATTCAATCAGGTCAACACCCGCAAGGCCACGGGGTTTGACGGAATTCCATGTCTTTCTATGGTGTCCTGTCTCTATTACCAGGCTATGGTCACTGAGTCTGACCTTCCATGTCTTTCTATGGTGTCCTGTCTCTATTACCAAGCTATGGTCACTAAGTCTGACCTTCCATGACTTTCTATGGTGTCCTGTCTCTATTACCAGGCTATGGTCACTGAGTCTGACCTTCCATGTCTTTATATGGTGTCCTGTCTTTATTACCAGGCTATGGTCACTGAGTCTGACCTTCCATGTCTTTCTATGGTGTCCGTCTCTATGGCCAGGCTATGGTCACTGAGTCTGACCTTCCATGACTTTCTATGGTGTCCTGTCTCTATTACCAGGCTATGGTCACTGAGTCTGACCTTCCATGTCTTTATATGGTGTCCTGTCTTTATTACCAGGCTATGGTCACTGAGTCTGACCTTCCATGTCTTTCTATGGTGTCCGTCTCTATGGCCAGGCTATGGTCACTGAGTCTGACCTTCCATGTCTTTCTATGGTGTCCTGTCTCTATTACCAGGCTATGGTCACTGAGTCTGACCTTCCATGTCTTTATATGGTGTCCTGTCTTTATTACCAGGCTATGGTCACTGAGTCTGACCTTCCATGTCTTTCTATGGTGTCCGTCTCTATGGCCAGACTATGGTCACTGAGTCTGTGCCTTCGTAATGTCTTCCTTGGCTTCGATTCTTTGCTTTTCACATTCTAGTAGTGTTGTCTCTTAGAGACGTTATGGCCATGTCAAACCGCCCAGATGAACTTCTAGTCAGACCAAGGTAAGTGTCGTGACGTGACTTTCATTATTGTGATGACTATTATTTATCGAATAATTGCCTACTATGTTTAATTGTTCCTAGATTCAATTAATAATGTAACATGTAACTCATTAGGAATTTGGGGCACCACGGGAAAAATTGTTTAACGAGTTACCGTTTCCCGAATTAACTCTAAAGACATCTAGATATCTCTTATAATTTAACAGTCATTTATTAATAATTTATCTCATATCAGTCTCATTCTGAAAGTCGTAGGCTCTGTAAGTCTGCACGAACCCGGGTCTTACTGATCATTCCGGACCACACAAATTGATTAAATTTTTTATTTACTAACTGATTAAAAATTATAACACAAGATACAAACACGTACAAGGTATAGGTAGGGATTAGAAACGTAATACAATGAAAACGGGTCCCTAGCGGACTAACACAATATGACACTTGTAGGGCCCCGTGTAGCTCAGTTGGTAGAGCATGGCACTTGCAACGCCAGGGTTGTGGGTTCGTTTCCCACAGGGGGCCAGTATGAAAAAAATACAAATAAAATAAAATGTATACACTCACTAACTGTAAGTCGCTCTGGATAAGAGCGTCTCCTAAATGACTAAAATTTAAAATGTTACAAAAGATGGCGAGTTAAAGAGAGAGAGAGCGATAACACTTGGATACACATGGACCTATGCTCACAGTAATCCTAATACTTTTCCCCGAACTGCCGCCCGTTTGGTAAGAAAAGCAATGCATGTATTTACGTGTTGGAGGTCTTCGTCGTGTATCTCTGTTGGACCCAGGCCTTCATGGAAAGGGGTCGATTGGGCCTTCTCTTTCGGATGGCCTTTTAGATGTGAGGCTCAGATTGTCCTCAAGAGGTCTTCTTAGTTGTCTGTTTACTTTCACTCGTTCTGGAAGTGGTCTTCTGAGGACGGCTAATCAGCCGTGTCGATGATCCCCAGTGGGGTGATGAGAGCAGTGTAGTAGACGATGGGTTGAAGAGAGTAACAGGATGGTCCCACTTAAATTCACCTTCTTAGATACAGCACTTAGAACAGCTACTCAGCCGTAACATTGATTGTTAGCTGAGGCAACTGTGTCGTCTTCACCTCGTGTTGATTTTCAGGGTCGGGGACCAATATGGACTACAGCTGCAGCTTGAGGTCCGTCTAGTCTGATCTGATAATTCTTATCTCAATCTTTTATGCACTCTGGTAAAGAGGGGCGTTTCCGTCATACTGACACGCTCTCTGAGCGCCCTCGGGCGTGGCTAGTTACGAGGCAAAAGTATTATCATCACTATGATTTAGTTAGAAAGCTAAAATCACATTCCTATCTTCACGAAAACATTATTTTCCTCCTTGATATTTTCTACACAATTTAAAGGATGTATACCTGATATCCACAAGTGTAAAAGCTCTTCAAGTCACAATGTTTTCCTTATAACGCCTTTTATAAAATGTTTAATGACATCACAAAATAGACATACATTTTCCATATTCCATTACTCATCATTCCCAACGTTTGGATGTTGAAATATATTGTCCCAATGTTCATTGTTGGATGTTGAAGTTTTTGGGCGGCAAAAATTATCTTGAAACAAAGGCATTCCTTTCACCGTACTAGTGCCAGAGATAGATTCTCCTCCTCTCTAATTTATGGCAGACCGGCGCAGCCCCCTGAGGGTAAGAGGGTGTGGTTGTTGTCGGCCATTTGCCAAGCTGATGTGAGGCCTTTGATCCTCACCCAGGGGAGTCATGACATAAGTATAGTTGGTGGTGTGTTTCAGGCTTGTTTCTCCTAGGGTGAAATGGTATCGACTGTCCTGAGATCTGTTGGTGGTGTGTGTTTCAGGGTTGTTTCTCCTAGGGTGAAATGGTATCGACTGTCCTGAGATCTGTTGGTGGTGTGTGTTTCAGGGTTGTTTCTCCTAGGGTGAAACGGTATCGACTGTCCTGAGATCTAGAAAGTTCATTACCATTTTTTTCATATTAATGGATAGTCCTTACAATACTGTTATAGCAAGGACAGGCTTTGTTGTAGGCCCTGTTCTGTTGGTGACAAGATTACTAATTCATCTGCATTTAAGATACCCCCTGGGGAAGGGCACACACTGGTTGAATCAACGTTGTTTCCAAGTCATTTCAATGAAATTACGTTGAACCAACGTGGAATAGACGTCTGTGCCCATTGGGTAAACTTATGTATTTGTCTTCCAGGGTGAGTCCAAGAGATGTAAATTGTTCTAATATGGTAGCCAGTTCATTTATAAAATATTGAAGAAGGTTGGACTGATATTGCAACCTTGTCTTACTCCTCTGTCTTGACTAAAATAGAACTGTGTTATTTTGTTTCAAATTTTTACACAACATTTGTTTTCCTTATTGATCACATTATTAATATCATAGACCTTGCCTCCTATACCACTTTGAAGGAGTTTAAGAACATACCTTCAATAGAGATGCCTCAATAGTTATTTTAATATAGGTGTGATAAAGCCTTGGCTCCAGATCTCAGGAAAGTAGCCTACCCCATCACTACATTTACATTTTAGTCATTTAGCAGACACTCTTATCCAGAGCGACTTACAGTTAGTGCATACATTTTTGTATTAATTTTTTCATACTGGCCCCCCGTGGGAATCGAACCCACAACCCTGGCGTTGCAAACGCCATGCTCTACCAACTGAGCTACATCCCTGCCGGCCATTCCCTCCCCTACCCTGGACGACGCTGGTCCAATTGTGTGCCGCCCCATGGGGTCTCCCGGTCGCGGCCGGCTACGACAGAGCCTGAATTCGAACCAGGATATCTAGTGGCACAGCTAGCACTGTGATGCAGTGCCTTAGACCACTGATTGAGAATAGCCTCTTTCAGCTTAGGGCTGCTGTGTTTCAGCATCTCTGTAATGCTCTCTGGCCTGCCCCACCCACAGGTTTTACCATTCTTGAGGGCCTTTATTTGATCATTTAGTTTGGATTGTCCAGCAGGTTTTGTTAGTCTTTTACTGTTAATTCTGTTAATTTTTCTATTACCGATGTGGAGTTAAGATATTTATTCTTGGACTTTATAGAGGTTTTCAAAATGCTGTTTCCAGATGTTCCCATCTATGATTGGGAGGTCTTTCTTTTTAACAATGGTATCTAATTTCCTCCATAATTCCCAAAATGCATTTTGATTGCCTCCTCTATTTTGTCAAGCTCATTGGTCATATAATGTACTGGTACCCTGTGTATATATATTCAAGTTCTTACCACATACCCCTGCACATGGACTCTGTACTGGTACCCTGTGTATATATCCAGGTTATTACATGGTACCCTTGCACATTGACTCTGTACTGGTACCCTGTGTATATATCCAGGTTATTACCTGGTACCCCTGCACATTGATTCTGTACTGGTACCCTGTGTATATATCCAGGTTATTACCTGGTACCCCTGCACATTGATTCTGTACTGGTACCCTGTGTATATATCCAGGTTATTACCTGGTACCCTTGCACATTGATTCTGTACTGGTACCCTGTGTATATATCCAGGTTATTACCTGGTACCCTGTGTATATATCCAGGTTATTACCTGGTACCCTGTGTATATATCCAGGTTATTACCTGGTACCATGTGTATATATCCAGGTTATTACCTGGTACCATGTGTATATATCCAGGTTATTACCTGGTACCCTGTGTATATATCCAGGTTATTACCTGGTACCCTGTGTATATATCCAGGTTATTACCTGGTACCCTGTGTATATATCCAGGTTATTACCTGGTACCCTGTGTATATATCCAGGTTATTACCTGGTACCCTGTGTATATATCCAGGTTATTACCTGGTACCCTGTGTATATATCCAGGTTATTACCTGGTACCCCGTGTATATATCCAGGTTATTACCTGGTACCCTGTGTATATATACAGGTTATTATCTGGTACCATGTGTATATATCCAGGTTATTACCTGGTACCCTGTGTAGATAGCCAGGTTATTACCTGGTACCCTGTGTATATATCCAGGTTATTACCTGGTACCCTGTGTATATATACATGTTATTACCTGGTACCCTGTGTATATATCCAGGTTATTACCTGGTACCCTGTGTATATATCCAGGTTATTACCAGGTACCCTGTGTATATATCCAGGTTATTACCTGGTACCCTGTGTATATATCCAGGTTATTACCTGGTACCCTGTGTATATATCCAGGTTATTACCTGGTACCCTGTGTTCATATCCAGGTTATTACCTGGTACCCTGTGTGTATATCCAGGTTATTACCTGGTACCCTGTATATATATCCAGGTTATTACCTGGTACCCTGTGTATATATCCAGGTTATTACCTGGTACCCTGTGTTCATATCCAGGTTATTACCTGGTACCCTGTGTGTATATCCAGATTATTACCTGGTACCCTGTATATATATCCAGGTTATTACCTGGTACCCTGTGCATATATCCAGGTTATTACCTTGTACCCTGTGTATATATCCAGGTTATTACCTGGTACCCCTGTGTTCATATCCAGGTTATTACCTGGTACCCTGTGTGTATATCCAGGTTATTACCTGGTACCCTGTATATATATCCAGGTTATTACCTGGTACCCTGTGTATATATCCAGGTTATTACCTGGTACCCTGTGTTCATATCCAGGTTATTACCTGGTACCCTGTGTGTATATCCAGATTATTACCTGGTACCCTGTATATATATCCAGGTTATTACCTGGTACCCTGTGCATATATCCAGGTTATTACCTTGTACCCTGTGTATATATCCAGGTTATTACCTGGTACCCTGTGTATATATCCAGGTTATTACCTGGTACCCTGTGTATATATCCAGGTTATTACCTGGTACCCTGTGTATATATCCAGGTTATTACCTGGTACCCTGTGTATATATCTAGTTATTACCTGGTACCCTGTGTATATATCCAGGTTATTCATGTGTATCTATTATTACTTTTATTATTATGTTTTTGCTTTTCTATTATTTCTCTTGTCTCTCTCTGCGTTGTTGGGAAGGACCTGTAAGGAAGCATTTCACTGTTAGTCTACACCTGTTGGTTACAACCCATGTGATGAATACAATTTAATTTGATTTGATCTTCATCCCGTATACAGGCTACCTACAGTATCATACAGTGTTTTCTTCAATATTCTGAAGACACACAGTGGGCCTGCATCTATCTACACACCACACACACATACACACATTGATGCACATCACACACACACACACACACACATACACCAGATACACAAAACACATGCACCACACACACAGCAAAACCAGTCCCCCGTAATGATAAAATAGCCAAGCGAGGGAGAGCAGGAGTGCTGACGAGCGCAGAACAATCCTTAATTTTATTCAGTGTCCTCTAAAGCTTTCTGACATCAAACATGGTCATCTTCTTAATCTCCTCCCCCTCTCTCGTCCTCCGTTCCTTCTCCTCTCCTCCTCCCCCTCCGTTCCTTCTCCTCTCCTCCTCCCCCTCTCTCGTCCTCCGTTCCTTCTCCTCTCCTCCTCCTCCCCCACTCTCATCCTCCGTTCCTTCTCCTCTCCTCCTCCCCCTCTCTCATCCTCCGTTCCTTCTCCTCTCCTCCTCCTCCCCCTCTCTCATCCTCCGTTCCTTCTCCTCTCCTCCTCCCCCTCTCTCATCCTCCGTTCCTTCTCCTCCCCTCCTCCCCCCTCTCTCGTCCCTCCGTTCCCTTCTCCTCTCCTCCTCCCCCTCTCTCATCCTCCGTTCCTTCTCCTCTCCTCCTCCCCCTCTCCTCTCCTCCTCCCCCTCTCCTCTCCTCCTCCCCCTCTCTCGTCCTCCTTTCCTTCTCCTCTCCTCCTCCCCCTCTCTCATCCTCCGTTCCTTCTCCTCTCCTCTTCCCCCTCTCTGTCTCTTCTTGGGGACTTGTCAAGACCTGGATAGAGCTGAGTGTTGCATTATGGGAGGTGGATCTGACTCTTGCTGGCTAATTAGCGTGACAAAGAGTGGGTGTCTCGTCGGGATCAGACGGAGAATTAGAACACAACACACCAGATATGACAGGGAACACGTTGGGAGAATTAGAACACAACACACCAGATATGATGGAGATGGTGTCAGCGATAAGGACAAAGCGGCACCTGTTCAAGTCTAATTAGCACAACACAGGAGGAGTCACGTAGACTGAGGCAACAACAGCAATGCCGGGGCTGAGCTCCCTGATGCTCCCTGTAACACACAGTGCTAGTCTGCTAATATTAGATACTGTTTAGTCTTTTAAAGGTGACCTATGGTTAAAGACATGCTCTGGTACTCTGCGACATCCTCCTGCTTTGGGCTGGATGTGTCAATGTGTAGTTCATACATGCAGAATCTATGAGCATAATTACTGTCTTGACTCAATTAGCCACCAAATCCCTAGTTTGAAAGCGACTGTTTTTCTGGAAGCTGTGCTGCGCCGTTTCCCCTACATTTCCCCCCACATGGGCCAGCCCCCTAGCAATTCGAGTTCCAGCCAATGAGATTCAGCCCCTTGCCATTTGAGTGACAGCTGTCAAGAAGCACACACAGCAGAGAGAGAGAGAGAGAGAGAGAGAGAGAGAGAGAGAGAGAGAGAGAGAGAGAGAGAGAGAGAGAGAGAGAATACAACCCATATTTATGTTTATTTATTTTCCCATTTGTACTTTAACTATTTGCACATTGTTACAACACTGTATATATACATAATATGACATTTGAAATGTCTTTATTCTTTTGGAACTTCTGAGTGTAATGTTTACTGTTAATATTTATTGTTTATTTCACTTTTGTTTACTATCTACTTCACTTGCTTTGGCAATGTTAACACACATTTCCCATGCCAATAAAGCCCTTAAATTGAATTGAATTGAATTGAGAGACAGAGAGAGAGAGAGAGAGAGAGAGAGAGAGAGAGAGAGAGAGAGAGAGAGAGAGAGAGAGAGAGAGAGAGAGAGAGAGAGAGAGAGAGAGAGAGAGAGAGAGAGAGAGAGAGAGAGAGAGAGAGAGAGAGAGAGAGAGAGAGAGAGAGAGAGAGAGAGAGAGAGAGAGAGAGAGGGACGGACGGACGGACGGATACTGGGAATGTGATGAAATAAATAAAAGCTGAAATAAATCATTCTCTCTACTATTATTCTGACATTTCACATACGTAAAATAAAGTGGTGATCCTAACTGACCTAAGACAGGACATTTTTACTAGGATTAAATGTCAGCCATGCTATCGGACTGAGGTTTGTCCCCCATAAAGGATTAATAGTGGTGAGTATGCAGTTGAAGTCGGAAGTTTACATACACTTAGGTTGGAGTCATTAAAAACTTGTTTTTCAACCACTCCACAAAGTTCTTGTTAACAAACTATCGTTTTGGCAAGTCGGTTAGGACATCTACTTTGTGCATGACACAAGTAATTATTCCAACAATTGTTTACAGACAGATTATTTCACTTATAATTCACTGTATCACAATTCCAGTGGGTCAGAAGTTTACATACACTAAGTTGACTGTGCATTTAAACAGCTTGGAAAATTACAGAAAATGATGTCATGGCTTAAGAAGCTTCTGATAGGCTAATTGACATCATTTGAGTCAATTGGAGGTGTACCTGTGGATGTATTTCAAGGCCTACCTTCAAACTCAGCGCCTCTTTGCTTGACATCATGGGGAAATCAAAATAAATCAGCCAAGACCTCAGAAAAATAATTGTAGACCTCCACAAGTCTGGTTCATCCTTGGGAGCAATTTCCAAACGCCTGAAGGTACCACGTTCATCTGTACAAACAATAGTACGCAAGTATAAACACCATGGGACCACGCAGCCGTCATACCGCTCAGGTAGGAGACGTGTTCTATCTCCTAGAGATGAACGTACTTTGGTGCGAAAAGTGCAAATCAATCCCAGAACAACAGCAAAGGACCTTGTGAAGATGCTGGAGGAAACAGGTACAAAAGTATCTATATCCACAGTAAAACGAGTCCTATATTGACATAACCTGAAAGGCCGCTCAGCAAGGAAGAAGCCACGGCTCCAAAACCATCATAAAAAAGCCAGGCTATGATTTGCAACTGCACATGGGGACAAAGATCGTACTTTTTGGAGAAATGTCCTCTGGTCTGATTAAACAAAAATAGAACTGTTTGGCCATATTGAACATCATTATGTTTGGAGGAAAAAGGGGGTAGGGTTGCAAGCCGAAGAACACCATCCCAATCGTGAAGCACGGGGGGTGGCAGCATCATGCTGTGGGGGTGCTTTGCTGCAGGAGGGACTGGTGTTTTTCGCAAAATAGACGGTATCATGAGGAAGGAAAATTATGTGGCTATATTGAAGCAACATCTCAAGACATCAGTCAGGAAGTTAAAGCTTGGTCGCAAATGGGTCTTCCAAATGGACAATGACCCCAAGCATACTTCCAAAGTTGTGGCAAAATGGCTTAAGGACAACAAAGTCAAGGTATTGGAGTGGCCATCACAAAGCCCTGACCTCAATCCTATAGAACATTTTTGGGCAGAACTGAAAAAGCATGTACGAGCAAGGAGGCCTACAAACCTTACTCAGTTACACCAGCTCTGTCAGGAGGAATGGGCCCAAATTCACCCAACATATTGTGGGAAGCTTGTGGAAGGCTACCCGAAACGTTTGACCCAAGTTAAACAATTTAAAGGCAATGCTACCAAATACTAATTGCGTGTATGTAAACTTCTGACCCACTGGGAATGTGATGAAATAAATAAAAGCTGAAATAAATCATTCTCTCTACTATTATTCTGACATTTCACATTCTTAAAATAAAGTGGTGATCCTAACTGACCTAAGACAGGACATTTTTACTAGGATTAAATGTCAGGAATTGTGAAAAACTGAGTTTAAATGTATTTGGCTAAGGTGTATGTAAACTTCCGTCTTTAACTGTACCTCCATTGACTTGTAACTAGAACACCTCTCGTTGTTCTCAGAACACATTCCTCTACATATTCCACATCCATGTTCTCTGAGGTTAGTTATACTTTATTCTTCATTAATCAGCACCTCTACAAAACATTTTTGGTGTGCTTCAGCTGCCTCTTAGGTTTGCCACCCATAAAGGATTTATAAAATGGAGAAGCTTCAACTAGACATGCTAAGGTTCAGCTATCAAACAGCTATCAGACATCAAACCAAGGCTTCAAGCGCCATGAACGTTCACATGCATATGGAGAAGACATGTCCGTTTGACACGCGCTGTGTCTTTGTACTGAGGAGAAGACATGTCTTAAAGAATAGAAAAGGGCACTTTTCATATAGTCACTTTACAACCGTTGTGACAGAAGTGACTTTTAACAACTAAAGGCTACAGACCTGAAAGAGACACAGAACCAAGACGAGACAAAAAGAGACAGAACAGAAGAGAGTGTGTTTGTGTGTGTGTGGGTGTGTGTGTGTGTGTGTGTGTGTTTGTGTGTGTGAGACATAATGTGATATTTAGAAGTGAAGGAAAAAGCCGCCAATCTGATATGCCTTTCCCCATCCACTCTGAGATACAGTGAGGGAAAAAAGTATTTGATCCCCTGCTGATTTTGTACGTTTGCCCACTGACAAAGAAATTATCAGTCTACACTTTTAATGGAAGGCTTATTTGAACAGTGACAGACAGAATAACAACAAAAAAATCCAGAAAAACGCATGTCAAAAATGTTACAAATTGATTTGCAAATTGACCCCTCTGCAAAACATGACTTAGTACTTGGTGGCAAAACCCTTGTTGGCAATCACAGAGGTCAGACGTTTCTTGTAGTTGGCCACCAGTTTTGCACACATCTCAGGAGAGTTTTTGTCCCACTCCTCTTTGCAGATCTTCTCCAAGTCATTAAGGTTTCGAGGCTGACGTTTGGCAACTCGAACCTTCAGCTCCCTCCACAGATTTTCTATGGGATTATGGTCTGGAGACTGGCTAGGCCACTCCAGGACCTTAATGTGCTTCTTCTTGAGCCACTCCTTTGTTGCCTTGGCCGTGTGTTTTGGGTCATTGTCATGCTGGAATACCCATCCACAACCCATTTTCAATTCCCTGGCTGAGGGAAGGAGATTCTCACCCAACTTTGACGGTACATGGCCCCGTCCATGGTCCCTTTGATGCGGTGAAGTTGTCCTGTCCCCTTAGCAGAAAAACATCCCCAAAGCATAATATTTCCACCTCCATGTTTGACGGTGGGGATTGTGTTCTTGGGGTCAAAGGCAGCATTCCTCCTCCTCCAAACACGGCGAGTTGAGTTGATGCCAAAGAGCTCCATTTTGGTCTCATCTGACCACAACACTTTCACCCAGTTCTCCTCTGAATCATTCAGATGTTCATTGGCAAACTTCAGACGGGCATGTATATGTGCTTTCTTGAGCAGGGGGACCTTGCGGGCGCTGCAGGATCTCAGTCCTTCACGGTGTAGTGTGTTACCAATTGTTTTCTTGGTGACTATGGTCCCAGCTGCCTTGAGATCATTGACAAGATCCTCCCGTGCAGTTCTGGGCTGATTCCTCACCGTTCTCATGATCATTGCAACTACACGAGGTGAGATCTTGCATGGAGCCCCAGGCCAAGGGAGTTGACAGGTATTTTGTGTTTCTTCCATTTGTAAATAATCGCACCAACTGTTGTCACCTTCTCACCAAGCTGCTTGGCGATGGTCTTGTAGCCCATTCCAGCCTTGTGTAGATCTAAAATCTTGTCCCTGACATCCTTGTAGAGCTCTTTGGTCTTGGTCATGGTGGAGAGTTTGGAATCTGATTGATTGATTGCTTCTGTGGACAGGTGTGTTTTATACATGTAAAAAGCTGAAATTAGGAGCACTCCCTTTAAGAGTGTGCTCCTAATCTCAGCTCATTACCTGTATAAAAGACACCTGGGAGCCAGAAATCTTTCTGATTGATAGGGGGTCAAATACTTATTTCCCTCATTAAAATGCAAATCAATTTATAACATTTTTGGCATGTGTTTTTCTGGATTTTGTTGTTGTTATTCTGTCTCCCACTGTTCAAATAAACCTACCATTAAAATGATAGACTGATCATGTCTTTGTCAGTGGGCAAACGTACAAAATCAGCAGGGGATCAAATCCTTTTTTCCCTCACTGTATCAGTACAGCAGCAGACCAGGAACAGTCCTTTCAAGCGGACTGAGCAGCTTTCTGATTCAGTTCCAATCCCTTTCCCCTTTACGGC
>NC_059231.1:247500-295000 GCF_020615455.1 Coregonus clupeaformis | reverse complement strand
TAGGCTCCCCATTGGGTAAAGGTTCCATACTGCCGAGGCTAGCCTCCCCATTGGGTAAAGGTTCCATACTGCCTAGGCTAGTCTCCCCATTGGGTAAAGGTTCCATACTGCCTAGGCTAGCCTCCCCATTGGGTAAAGGTTCCATACTGCCGAGGCTAGCCTCCCCATTGGGTAAAGGTTCCATACTGCCGAGGCTAGCCTCCCCATTGGGTAAAGTTTTGAGTATGTCCCAAATGGCACTGTTTCCTATATTGTGCGCTGGTATATTATAGGGAATGGGGTGTGATTTGGGAAGCAGCCTTCCATTCAACTCCAACCCACACTTTTCCAGGAACTGAAGTTCCCATGTTTCTGTGCGATAGGTCATAGACGGGAAGGAGGGCTCCATTCCATCCCTATCGCCCAAGTTCAGCGCTATTACCTAATAGAAATGTAAATGTTCCCGCGTTAGCAGAGACTGCATTCACGTAATGCTGCATATGTCGGCTCAATCGAAAATTACCTTTCCAGTTCAAGCTCACCATAGCCCTGAACTTCGGCGATACGGATTGAATTGAGCCCTTAGGCTGCATAGGGATGTATGGCTCTGACCAAATGGAGTTATCTAGGGAATAACTAATAAATATAAGAATAAGACATTTGGCTTTATCACTGCAGATTAGACCCTAATGCCTGTCTTCAGTTCTGATACTGCCTACTTAGGTTTTCACATTCTCAGGATACTTAGCTAGCAGCGAGCGACACTGACCCAAGGTGTGGGTCCCAAATGGCACCATATTCCCTACATAGCGAACTACTTTTGACCAGAGCCTATGTGCTAGGCACTAAAATGATGGTTTACAACTTGATGGAAACTAAAAGCGTTAGTTATTACTATACCAAAGATGTTCACACTGTTCTGGGGAGAAATGTTCTGACTTTTCTGAGAAAAGCTGGAGACTTCGGTCAGTGTGTTATATTAGGACTATTAGACTGGAGACTACTGTCAGTGTGTTGTATTAGGACTATTAGACTGGAGACTACTGTCAGTGTGTTATATTAGGACTATTAGACTGGAGACTACTGTCAGTGTGTTATATTAGGACTATTAGACTGGAGACTTCTCTCAGTGTGTTGTATTAGGACTATTAGCCTGGAGACTACTGTCAGTGTGTTATATTAGGACTATTAGACTGGAGACTACTGTCAGTGTGTTGTATTAGGACTATTAGCCTGGAGACTACTGTCAGTGTGTTATATTAGGACTATTAACCTGGAGACTACTGTCAGTGTGTTATATTAGGACTATTAGACTGGAGACTACTGTCAGTGTGTTGTATTAGGACTATTAGCCTGGAGACTACTGTCAGTGTGTTATATTAGGACTATTAGACTGGAGACTACTGTCAGTGTGTTGTATTAGGACTATTAGACTGGAGACTACTGTCAGTGTGTTGTATTAGGACTATTAGACTGGAGACTACTGTCAGTGTGTTGTATTAGGACTATTAGACTGGAGACTACTGTCAGTGTGTTGTATTAGGACTATTAGACTGGAGACTACTGTCAGTGTGTTGTATTAGGACTATTAGACTGGAGACTACTGTCAGTGTGTTGTATTAGGACTATTAGACTGGAGACTACTGTCCGTGTGTTATATTAGGACTATTAACCTGGAGACTACTGTCAGTGTGTTGTATTAGGACTATTAGCCTGGAGACTACTGTCAGTGTGTTGTATTAGGACTATTAACCTGGAGACTACTGTCAGTGTGTTGTATTAGGACTATTAAACTGGAGACTACTGTCAGTGTGTTGTATTAGGACTATTAACCTGGAGACTACTGTCAGTGTGTTATATTAGGACTATTAGACTGGAGACTACTGTCAGTGTGTTGTATTAGGACTATTAGACTGGAGACTACTGTCCGTGTGTTGTATTAGGACTATTACACTGAAGACTACTGTCAGTGTGTTATATTAGGACTATTAGACTGGAGACTACTGTCAGTGTGTTGTATTAGGACTATTAGCCTGGAGACTACTGTCAGTGTGTTGTATTAGGACTATTAGACTGGAGACTACTGTCAGTGTGTTATATTAGGACTATTAGACTGGAGACTACTGTCAGTGTGTTATATTAGGACTATTAGCCTGGAGACTACTGTCAGTGTGTTGTATTAGGACTAGTAGACTGGAGACTACTGTCAGTGTGTTGTATTAGGACTATTAGCCTGGAGACTACTGTCAGTGTGTTATATTAGGACTATTAGCCTGGAGACTACTGTCAGTGTGTTATATTAGGACTATTAGACTGGAGACTACTGTCAGTGTGTTGTATTAGGACTATTAGACTGGAGACTTCTCTCAGTGTGTTGTATTAGGACTATTAGTCTGGAGACTACTGTCAGTGTGTTATATTAGGACTATTAGCCTGGAGACTTTTCTCATTGTGTTGTATTAGGACTATTAGTCTGGAGACTACTGTCAGTGTGTTATATTAGGACTATTAGACTGGAGACTTCTCTCAGTGTGTTGTATTAGGACTATTAGCCTGGAGACTACTGTCAGTGTGTTATATTAGGACTATTAGACTGGAGACTACTGTCAGTGTGTTGTATTAGGACTATTAGACTGGAGACTACTGTCAGTGTGTTGTATTAGGACTATTAGACTGGAGACTACTGTCAGTGTGTTATATTAGGACTATTAGCCTGGAGACTACTGTCAGTGTGTTGTATTAGGACTAGTAGACTGGAGACTACTGTCAGTGTGTTGTATTAGGACTATTAGACTGGAGACTACTGTCAGTGTGTTATATTAGGACTATTAGCCTGGAGACTACTGTCAGTGTGTTGTATTAGGACTAGTAGACTGGAGACTACTGTCAGTGTGTTGTATTAGGACTATTAACCTGGAGACTACTGTCAGTGTGTTGTATTAGGACTATTAACCTGGAGACTACTGTCAGTGTGTTGTATTAGGACTATTAGCCTGGAGACTACTGTCAGTGTGTTATATTAGGACTATTAGCCTGGAGACTACTGTCAGTGTGTTGTATTAGGACTATTAGACTGGAGACTACTGTCAGTGTGTTGTATTAGGACTATTAGACTGGAGACTACTGTCAGTGTGTTGTATTAGGACTATTAGCCTGGAGACTACTGTCAGTGTGTTATATTAGGACTATTAGCCTGGAGACTACTGTCAGTGTGTTATATTAGGACTATTAGACTGGAGACTACTGTCAGTGTGTTGTATTAGGACTATTAGACTGGAGACTACTGTCAGTGTGTTGTATTATGACTATTAGACTGGAGACTACTGTCAGTGTGTTGTATTAGGACTATTAGACTGGAGACTACTGTCAGTGTGTTATATTAGGACTATTAGCCTGGAGACTACTGTCAGTGTGTTGTATTAGGACTATTAGACTGGAGACTACTGTCAGTGTGTTATATTAGGACTATTAGCCTGGAGACTACTGTCAGTGTGTTGTATTAGGACTATTAGCCTGGAGACTACTGTCAGTGTGTTATATTAGGACTATTAGACTGGAGACTACTGTCAGTGTGTTGTATTAGGACTATTAGACTGGAGACTTCTCTCAGTGTGTTGTATTAGGACTATTAGTCTGGAGACTACTGTCAGTGTGTTATATTAGGACTATTAGCCTGGAGACTTCTCTCAGTGTGTTGTATTAGGACTATTAGTCTGGAGACTACTGTCAGTGTGTTATATTAGGACTATTAGACTGGAGACTTCTCTCAGTGTGTTGTATTAGGACTATTAGCCTGGAGACTACTGTCAGTGTGTTATATTAGGACTATTAGACTGGAGACTACTGTCAGTGTGTTGTATAAGGACTATTAGACTGGAGACTACTGTCAGTGTGTTGTATTAGGACTATTAGACTGGAGACTACTGTCAGTGTGTTGTATTAGGACTATTAGCCTGGAGACTACTGTCAGTGTGTTGTATTAGGACTATTAGCCTGGAGACTACTGTCAGTGTGTTATATTAGGACTATTAGACTGGAGACTACTGTCAGTGTGTTATATTAGGACTATTAGACTGGAGACTACTGTCAGTGTGTTATATTAGGACTATTAGACTGGAGACTTCTCTCAGTGTGTTGTATTAGGACTATTAGACTGGAGACTACTGTCAGTGTGTTATATTAGGACTATTAGACTGGAGACTTCTCTCAGTGTGTTGTATTAGGACTATTAGACTGGAGACTACTGTCAGTGTGTTGTATTAGGACTATTAACCTGGAGACTACTGTCAGTGTGTTGTATTAGGACTATTAACCTGGAGACTACTGTCAGTGTGTTGTATTAGGACTATTAGACTGGAGACTACTGTCAGTGTGTTGTATTAGGACTATTAGCCCGGAGACTACTGTCAGTGTGTTATATTAGGACTATTAGACTGGAGATTACTGTCAGTGTGTTGTATTAGGACTATTAACCTGGAGACTACTGTCAGTGTGTTGTATTAGGACTATTAACCTGGAGACTACTGTCAGTGTGTTATATTAGGACTATTAACCTGGAGACTACTGTCAGTGTGTTGTATTAGGACTATTAGCCTTGACATCGTTTCAGCTGACTTCTGACTCATTGCACATGAACAATGTGGTGCTGAGTATAGGAAGCAAAACAATAATAAAGATTGCATTCTAATAAAATTACTGTCAAAGTATTTCTAGTGATCGATAATAAGTCTTAATAAATATTGATTTTAAAAATGAGCTATGAAAAGTTTATATTCAAAGAAGATCAGCAAACATTTTGTGGTGAAGAAATTGGAAATATACAAAAGTTAGCGGGGAGTAAGAGAGACAGAGAACGTAAGACAACTTAACCCTAATTGCTCCTGTAAGTCGCTCTGGATAAGAGCGTCTGCTAAATGACTAAAATGTAAATGTAAATGTAGATCGCTAGGAGAGACGGGGATATTTTATTTTATTAGGATCCCCATTAGGATCCCCATTAACTGTTGCAAAATCAGCAGCTACTCTTCCTGGGGTCCACACAAAACATGAACCATGACATAATACAGAACATTAATAGACAAGAACAGCTCAAGGACAGCTGCAACAATAAAAAAATGGCACACGTAGCCTACATATCAACACATACACACAAACTATCTAGGTCAAATAGGGGAGAGGCGTTGTGCCGTGAGGTGTTGCTTTATCTGTTTTTTGAAACCAGGTTTACTGTTTATTTGAGCAATATGAGATGGAACGGAGTTCCATGCAATAATGGCTCTATATAATACTGTACTCTTTCTTGAATTTGTTCTGGAGTTGGGGACTGTGAAAAGACTCCTGGTGGCATGTCTGGTGGGGTAAGTGTGTGTGTCAGTGCTGTGTGTAAGTTGACTATGTAACACATTTTCAACACATTAATGTTTCTTATAAAAAGAAGAAGTGATGCAGTCAGTCTCTCCTCAACTCTTAGCCAAGAGAGACTGGCATGCATAGTATTCAAATCAGCCCTCTGATTACAATGAAGAGCAAGACGTGCCGCTCTGTTCTGGACCAGCTGCAGCTTAACTAGGTCTTTCATTACAGCACTCGACCACACGACTGGACAATAATCAAGATTAGACAAAACTAGAGCCTGCAGAACTTGCTTTTTGGAATGTGGTGTCAAAAAAGCAGAGCATCTCTTTATTAAGGACAAACCTCTCCCCATCTTTACAACCATTGAATCTATATGTTTTGACCATGATAGTTTACAATCTAAGGTAATACCTAGTAATTTAGTCTCCTCAACTTGTTCAACAGCCACACCATTCATTACCAGATTCAACTGAGGTATAGAATTTAGGGAATGATTTGTACCAAATACAATGCACTTAGTTTTAGAGATGTTCAGGACCAGTTTATTAGTGGCCACCCATTCCAAAACAGACTGCAACTCTTTGTTAAGGGTTTCAGTGACTTCATTAGCTGTGGTTGCTGATGCGTATATGGTTGAATCCTCAGCATACATGGACACACATGCTTTGTGTAATGCCAGTGGCAGGTCATTGGTAAAAATAGAAAATAGTAGAGGGCCTAGAGAGCTGCCCTGTGGTACACCACACTTTACATGTTTGACATTAGAGAAATGTCCATTAAAGAAAACTCTTTGAGTTCTATTAGATACATATCTCTGAATCCACAATATGGCAGAGGTTGAAAAGCCATAACACATACATTTTTTCAACAACAGGTTATGGTCAATAATATCAAAGGCTACACTGAAATCTAACAGTTCAGCTCCAACAATCTTCTTATTATCAATTTCTTTCAACCAATTATCTGTCATGCCCTGGCCTATAGAACTCTAGCTAGTTTGGTCAGGGTGTGAATATTCTAGGTTTGTATTTCTATGTTTGGCCGGGTGTGGTTCCCAATCAGAGGCAGCTGTCGCTCATTGTCTCTGGTTGGGGATCATACTTAGGCAGCCAGTTTTCCTGCCTGTGTTGTGGGATCTTGTTGTGTTCCTCTTTAGGCTTGTGTGTTAGCCCTATGGACCGTCACAGTTAAGTTTGTTATTTTGGTTACTGTGTCGTGTGTTTATTAGTTAAATAAACATGTACGCCTTTCACGCTGCACCTTGGTCCGACCCGTCTCTTAACGTACGTGACATTATCAGTCATTTGTGTCAGTGCAGTACATGTTGAGTGCCCTTCCCTATAAGCATGTTGAAAGTATGTTGTTAATTTGTTTACAGAGAAATAACATTGTATTTGGTCAAACACCATTTTTTCCAACAGTTTGCTAAGAGCTGGCAGCAAGCTGATAGGTCTGCTGTTAGAACCAGTAAAGGCCGCTTTACCACTCTTGGGTAGCGGAATTACTTTGGCTTCCCTCCAGGCCTGAGGACAAAGACTTTCCTCTAGGCTCAGATTAAAGATATGACAGATAGGAGTGGCTATAGAGTCTGCTACCATCCTCAGTAGCTTTCCATCTAAGTTGTCAATGCCAGGAGGTTTGTCATATTGATCAATAACAATAATTTTTCCACCTCTCTCACACTAACTTTACAAAATTCAAACCTGCAATGCTTTTCTTTCATTATTTGTTTTTTTATGCATGAATATGATGTCTCACTGTTCATTGTTGGCATTTCTACCTTAAATTTGCCCACTTTGCCAATGAAGTAATCATTCAAATAATTGGCAACATCAAATGGTTTTGTGATGAATAAGCCATCTGATTTGATGAAAGAATGAATTTGTCTTTCTACCCATAATTTAATTTAAAGTTTTTTTATTTTTTTTAATAATTCTTTATATCATTGATCTTGGCTTCCTAATACAGTTTCGTCTTCTTTTTGTTGAGTTTAGTCACATAATTTCTCAATTTGCAGTAAGTCAGCCAGTCAGATGTGCAGCCAGACTTATTAGCCACTCATTTTGCCCCGTCTCTTTCAACCATACAGTTTTTCAATTCCTCATCAATCCATGGAGCCTTAACAGTTCTAACAGTCAGTTTCCAAACAGATGCATGTTTATCAATAATTGGAAGAAGCAATTTAATAAATTAATCAAGTGCAGCATCTAGATGCTCCTTATTAATCACATCAGACCAACAAATATTTTTAACATCATCCACATAAGTAAGAATCACTGCAAAATATTTTGTATGATCTCTTATACACTATTTTAGGCCCAGTTTTTGGAACTTTGGCTTTCCTGGATATAGCCACTATATTGTGATCACTGCATCCACTGGGTTCGGATACAGCTTTAGAACAAAGTTCTACAGTATTAGTAAAAATGTGATCGATACATGTGGATGATCTTGTTCCTGTAGTGTTTGTAAACACCCTAGTTGGTTGATTAATAACCTGAACCAGATTACAGGCACTGGTTACAGTGAGAAGATTCGTCTTGAGCGGACAGCTTGATGAAAAACAGTCAATATTCAGGTCCCCATGAAAGTAGACCTCTCTGTTTACATCACATACACTATCAAGCATCTCACACATATTATTTAAATACTGACTGTTAGCACATGGTGGCCTATAGCAACACCCCAAAAGAAAAGGCTTTAGATGTGCCAAGTGAACCTGTAACCACAACACTTCAATAACACTTGACATAAGATCTTCTCTAAGCATTACAGGGATATGACTCTGAATATATACAGCAACACCTCCCCCATAAGCATTTCATTTCTGTCTCTTCTATAGATGTTATATTCTTGTATTGCTATTGCTGTATCATCAAATGAATTATCTAAGTGAGTCTCAGAAATGGCTAATATATGAATGTTATCTGATGTTAGCAAGTTATTGATTTCATGAACCTTATTTCTAATGCTACATATATCAATATGAGCTGTTTTCAGCCCTTTCCTGGGTAGCTTATCAGAGATAGACATAATATGGAAAAGAGCAAACAAAGCAAGAGAAAAAAAATATACATTCAGCAGTCCATTAATCAGTGTGTGTGTGTGTGTGTGTGTGTGTGTGTGTGTGTGTGTGCTGCGGGGTTGAAGCTATGAACCCATAGGCTTGGCTCTCTCATCCCTTCCAGGCTTCTGGGAGGGAGGGTGGACAATGAGCCTGTCATAGCGCATGTAAGCAACGTCCCCACGCGCTCTGGCAGCTTTCATGGCTGGGATAAGTTCTTTCCTCTTCTTGCGCACAGATTCAGGATAGTCCTCGTTGAGAAAGATATACGTTCCTCTCAAGACAGAGGAGAGAGAAGAGTGAGAGAAAAAGAGAACGTTAGGTAATGAGACAGATCACTAGGAGAGGCAGGGACAGAGGAGAGGAGAGGAGAGGAGGGAGAGGAGAGGAGAGGAGAGGAGAGGAGAGGAGAGGAGAGGAGAGGAGAGGAGAGGAGAGACATAGACAGAGAGAGAGTGACAGAGAGAGAGACAGAGAGAGACAGACAGAGAGAGAGAGAGAGAGAGAGAGAGAGAGAGAGAGAGAGAGAGAGAGAGAGAGAGAGAGAGAGAGAGAGAGAGAGAGAGTACTGCTCCCAGCCCCAAACACAACTGTCAGTTATTTCACATAAAGCAATGTTCCTCTAACAGGTGTGTTGGGGTGTTTAAAGACGCCCCTGTTGGGCCAGTTAGCTTGTTTAGCTGCCGCCATTAATTACTCATCATTGAAGATTTGTGGCAGGAAATTTTTTGGGGGCATTTCAGTGTCACCTGAAATGTGTCTGTCTTTAAAGAGAAGTGAGATAAACTTGTCTCAGAGGGGGAGGCAGGGAGGGAGGGAGGGAAAGAGCAAGGGAGAGATAAAGGAATGGGGGAGAGAGAAAGAGAAAGCAGGAGAGGAGGGAGAGACATATAAAGGAAATTACCCTGCATTCCTCCATCCCTCCTGCCCAGCACTGAGCTATCTCGTTACCATAGTGAGCATGTCCTATTTGTAGTGAGGTGTTGTTAGTGGCCTGCTGGCAGAGGATCATCAGGCTCAGGAACGCTGAGCATCCCTGTTCTCTTCTGTCCTCCCTGTCCGCTCTCTCTCTGGCTGCCTCTCTCTCTGTCTCTCTCTCTCTCTCTCTCTCTCTCTGGCTGCCTCTCTCTCTGTCTCTCTCTCTCTCTCTCTCTCTCTCTCTCTCTCTCTCTCTCTCTCTCTCTGTCTCTCTCTCTCTCTCTCTCTCTCTCTCTTTCTCAAATTATCTCAATCTCACTCTCTCTCTCTCTCTGTGTCTCTCTCTCTCTCTCTCTCTCTCTCTCTTTCGCAAATTATCTCTTTCTCTCTCTCTCTCTCTCTCTCTCTCTCTCTCTCTCTCTCTCTCTCTCTCTCTCTCTCTCTCTCTCTCTCTCTCTCTCTCTCTCTCTCTCCCTCTCACTCCAGGGGAGTGTGAGAGAGAGAGATACATTTCAAATGTCATATTATGTCTAAATACAGTGTTGTAACAATGTGCAAATAGTTAAAGTACAAATGGGAAAATAAATAAACATAAATATAGGTTGTATTTACAATCGTGTTTGTTCTTCACTGGTTGCCCTTTTCTTGTGGCAACAGGTCACACATATTGCTGCTGTGATGGCACACTGTGGTATTTCACCCAGTAGATATGGGAGTTTATCAAAATTGGATTTGTTTTCGAATTCTTTGTGGGTCTCTGTAATCTGAGGGAAATATGTGTTTCTAATATGGTCATCATACATTTGGCAGGAGGTTAGGAAGTACAGCTCAGTTTCTACCTCATTTTGTGGGCAGTGTGCACATAGCCTGTCTTCTCTTGAGAGCCATGTCTGCCTACGGCGGCCTTTCTCAATAGCAAGGCTATGCTCACTGAGTCTGTACATAGTCAAAGATTTCCTTAATTTTGGGTCAGTTACAGTGGTCAGGTATTCTGCCACTATATATGCTCTGTTTAGGGCCAAATAGTATTCTAGTTTGCTCTGTTTTTTTGTTAATTCTTTCCAATGTGTCAAGTAATTCTCTTTTTGTTTTGTCATGATTTGGTTGGGGCTAATTGTGTTGCTATCCTGGGGCTCTGTGGGGTCTGTTTGTGTTTGTGAACAGAGCCCCAGGACCAGCTTACTTAGGGGACTCTTCTCCAGGTTCATCTCTCTGTAGCTGATGGCTTAGTTATGGAAGGTTTGGGAATCGCTTCCTTTTAGGTGGTTATAGAATTTAACTGCTCTTTTCTGGATTTTGATCATTAGCGGGTATCGGCCTAATTACATTTTAGTCATTTAGCAGACGCTCTTATCCAGAGTGACTTACAGTTAGTGAATGCATACATGTTTTATTTTTTTATTTTTCATACTGGCCTCCCGTGGGAAACGAACCCACATCCCTGCCGGCCAAACCCTCCCCTACCTTGGACGATGCTGGACCAATTGTGCACCGCCCATGGGTCTCCCGGTCGTGGCCGGCTGCGACAGAGCCTGGACTCGAACCAGGATCTCTAGTGGTACAGCTAGCACTGCGATGCAGTGCCTTAGACCACTGTGCCACTCGGGAGAGTGCTCTGCATGCATTATTTGGTGTTTTACGTTATACACAGAGGCTATTCTTGCTGAATTCTGCATAAGTCTCATTTTGGTGTTTGTCCCATTTTGTGAATTCTTGGTTGGTGAGCGGACCCTAGACCTCACAACCATAAAGGGCAATGGGTTCTATAACATAGAAGGCCCTTCTTGCCTTGTCTCTTAGATCGTCCACAGCTTTCTGGAAGTTACCTGTGGCACTGATCTTTAGGCCGAGGTATGTATAGTTTTTTGTGTGCTCTAGGGCAACGGTGTCTAGATGGAATTTATATTTGAGGTCCTGGCAACTGGACCATTTTTGGAATACCATTATTTTTGTCTTACTGAGATTTACTGTCAGGGCCCAGGTCTGACAGAATCTGTGCAGAAGATCTAGGTGCTGCTGTAGGCCCTCCTTGGTTGGGGACAGAAGCACCAGATCATCAGCAAACAGCAGACATTTTAACTTCAGATTCTAGTAGGGTGAGGCCGGGTGCTGCGCACTGTTCTAGTGCCATCGCCAATTCGTTGATATATATGTTGAAGAGGGTGGGTTAGCTGAAACCTTCTCTTCCATAAACTATCTATGTGGTAAAGACTGTCTTTGGTCAAGGCTCAGTCATGACTGTCTGCTACTGTTAACTGTTTATTAACTGAACACTGTTTTACCTCTTGTTTTACAGCAAAATTACAAAATGACGGCACTTATAACAAATCATCTGTGTTTTAAACAATATGTGGGATGCTTTGTAGTGCACTATAAAGGGAATAGGGTGTAATTTGGGATACACCCTGGGTCTCTAGAGAAAGTGTTGAATTAGATCTCACTGTTTCCTCATACAGACTGCAAAAGGACATCCTCTTTGACACCCTGACAGAGCCAGATGGGATTGTATGGGTCCTATGGACAGGTTATTTCACACGGTGTGTGTGGTGAACGAGGGCGGCAGGTAGCTTAGTGGGTAAGAGCGTTGTGCCAGTAACCGAAAGGTCGCTGGTTCTAATCCCAGAGATGACTAGGTGAAAAATCTGTCGATGTGCCCTTAAGCAAGGCCAGAACCCTATTACTCCTGAATACACGGCAGTGGTGAGCAGACCAGTTTGAAGACGGATTCAATCTACTTCAGTTTTCCTCAGCTAGCTTGTCGCCACACTTCAACTGGGCCACCGTGTTGCTGAAGGCACATGGGGATGTGTTCAACTTTACTCCTGAAGTGTCTCCACATGCGCCAGGAATAGCTAGATTTCCGCGTGGCGCCGACTAGTGAGACGTTTCAGGATGGCGGTCACGTGCGCTAACAAGGCAGAGGTATCGAGTTCACTCCAGGTATGGGCCGAATCGGGAGGAAGTGGTACTCGCTAAGTAAGCTGTGTGACGACCTTAACACTGCCTTTACACCACTGTGTTTCATTCAGACATGTAGTGTAGTGAGAGATAGATGGTGAAGGAGAGGGTGAGAGAGGGTGAGAGAGGGTGAGGGAGAGGGTGAGTGAGAGAGGGTGGGTGGGTGTGAGAGGGTGATTGTGAGACCCCCTACTGGACGATGCGTGTTTCAGCGTGGCATGGATCTAACACAGTCCTATGTTAGTTCCTTGACAGATCAGAAACAGTCCTATGTTAGTTCCTTGACAGATCAGAAACAGTCCTATGTTAGTTCCTTGACAGATCAGAAACAGTCCTATGTTAGTTCCTTGACAGATCAGAAACACAGTCCTATGTTAGTTCCTTGACAAGAAACAGGAGAAGGCAATTATAACGTGACTTTCATCAAGTTGTTGCGCAGACAAATTATTAGGTAATGCGATGGAAAAACACAACAAGTAATTCATTTTCTAACTAAAAGTATTCTTATTAATGAAGACAATGAAACAAAACCAAGCCCCTCATTCGAGTCACTATTACTGAGTCCATATGGAACTACAGTGAAAAGACACTAATAGGGAACAGGGGTACCATTTGGGACGCAGGGTTTGTTATCTGGATGGAGAGTAGAGAGGAAGGACAGCCAGTCACATGACCACATCAGTAGTCAACTAGATGTAGATGTGAAGAGTTTAATAAAACTAGATGTAGCTGTGAAGAGTTTAATAAAACTAGATGTAGCTGTGAAGAGTTTAATAAAACTAGATGTAGCTGTGAAGAGTTTAATAAAACTAGATGTAGCTGTGAAGAGTTTAGTCAAACTAGATGTAGCTGTGAAGAGTTTAATAAAACTAGATGTAGCTGTGACAGTCTGACTACAGATGAGAAGAGTTTAGTCAAACTAGATGTAGCTGTGAAGAGTTTAGTCAAACTAGATGTAGCTGTGAAGAGTTTAGTCAAACTAGATGTAGCTGTGAAGAGTTTAGTCAAACTAGATGTAGCTGTGACAGTCTGACTACAGATGAGAAGAGTTTAGTCAAACTAGATGTAGCTGTGAAGAGTTTAGTCAAACTAGATGTAGCTGTGAAGAGTTTAGTCAAACTAGATGTAGCTGTGACAGTCTGACTACAGATGAGAAGAGTTTAGTCAAACTAGATGTAGCTGTGAAGAGTTTAGTCAAACTAGATGTAGCTGTGAAGAGTTTAGTCAAACTAGATGTAGCTGTGAAGAGTTTAGTCAAACTAGATGTAGCTGTGAAGAGTTTAGTCAAACTAGATGTAGCTGTGAAGAGTTTAGTCAAACTAGATGTAGCTGTGAAGAGTTTAATAAAACTAGATGTAGCTGTGACAGTCTGACTACAGATGAGAAGAGTTTAGTCAAACTAGATGTAGCTGTGAAGAGTTTAGTCAAACTAGATGTAGCTGTGACAGTCTGACTACAGATGAGAAGAGTTTAGTCAAACTAGATGTAGCTGTGAAGAGTTTAGTCAAACTAGAAGTAGCTGTGAAGAGTTTAGTCAAACTAGAAGTAGCTGTGAAGAGTTTAGTCAAACTAGAAGTAGCTGTGACAGTCTGACTACAGATGAGAAGAGTTTAGTCAAACTAGATGTAGCTGTGAAGAGTTTAGTCAAACTAGAAGTAGCTGTGAAGAGTTTAGTCAAACTAGATGTAGCTGTGACAGTCTGACTACAGATGAGAAGAGTTTAGTCAAACTAGATGTAGCTGTGAAGAGTTTAGTCAAACTAGATGTAGCTGTGAAGAGTTTAGTCAAACTAGATGTAGCTGTGACAGTCTGACTACAGATGAGAAGAGTTTAGTCAAACTAGATGTAGCTGTGAAGAGTTTAGTCAAACTAGATGTAGCTGTGAAGAGTTTAGTCAAACTAGATGTAGCTGTGAAGAGTTTAATAAAACTAGATGTAGCTGTGAAGAGTTTAGTCAAACTAGAAGTAGCTGTGAAGAGTTTAGTCAAACTAGATGTAGCTGTGACAGTCTGACTACAGATGAGAAGAGTTTAGTCAAACTAGATGTAGCTGTGAAGAGTTTAGTCAAACTAGATGTAGCTGTGAAGAGTTTAGTCAAACTAGATGTAGCTGTGAAGAGTTTAATAAAACTAGATGTAGCTGTGAAGAGTTTAGTCAAACTAGATGTAGCTGTGAAGAGTTTAATAAAACTAGATGTAGCTGTGAAGAGTTTAGTCAAACTAGAAGTAGCTGTGAAGAGTTTAGTCAAACTAGATGTAGCTGTGAAGAGTTTAGTCAAACTAGATGTAGCTGTGAAGAGTTTAATAAAACTAGATGTAGCTGTGAAGAGTTTAGTCAAACTAGAAGTAGCTGTGAAGAGTTTAGTCAAACTAGATGTAGCTGTGAAGAGTTTAGTCAAACTAGAAGTAGCTGTGAAGAGTTTAGTCAAACTAGATGTAGCTGTGAAGAGTTTAGTCAAACTAGAAGTAGCTGTGAAGAGTTTAGTCAAACTAGATGTAGCTGTGACAGTCTGACTACAGATGAGAAGAGTTTAGTCAAACTAGATGTAGCTGTGAAAAGTTTAGTCAAACTAGATGTAGCTGTGAAGAGTTTAGTCAAACTAGAAGTAGCTGTGACAGTCTGACTACAGATGAGAAGAGTTTAGTCAAACTAGATGTAGCTGTGAAGAGTTTAGTCAAACTAGATGTAGCTGTGACAGTCTGACTACAGATGAGAAGAGTTTAGTCAAACTAGATGTAGCTGTGAAGAGTTTAGTCAAACTAGATGTAGCTGTGACAGTCTGACTACAGATGAGAAGAGTTTAGTCAAACTAGATGTAGCTGTGAAGAGTTTAGTCAAACTAGATGTAGCTGTGAAGAGTTTAGTCAAACTAGAAGTAGCTGTGAAGAGTTTAGTCAAACTAGAAGTAGCTGTGAAGAGTTTAGTCAAACTAGAAGTAGCTGTGAAGAGTTTAGTCAAACTAGATGTAGCTGTGAAGAGTTTAGTCAAACTAGATGTAGCTGTGAAGAGTTTAGTCAAACTAGAAGTAGCTGTGAAGAGTTTAGTCAAACTAGAAGTAGCTGTGAAGAGTTTAGTCAAACTAGAAGTAGCTGTGAAGAGTTTAGTCAAACTAGATGTAGCTGTGAAGAGTTTAGTCAAACTAGAAGTAGCTGTGAAGAGTTTAGTCAAACTAGAAGTAGCTGTGAAGAGTTTAGTCAAACTAGATGTAGCTGTGAAGAGTTTAGTCAAACTAGAAGTAGCTGTGAAGAGTTTAGTCAAACTAGATGTAGCTGTGAAGAGTTTAGTCAAACTAGAAGTAGCTGTGAAGAGTTTAGTCAAACTAGATGTAGCTGTGAAGAGTTTAGTCAAACTAGATGTAGCTGTGAAGAGTTTAGTCAAACTAGAAGTAGCTGTGAAGAGTTTAGTCAAACTAGAAGTAGCTGTGAAGAGTTTAGTCAAACTAGATGTAGCTGTGAAGAGTTTAGTCAAACTAGAAGTAGCTGTGAAGAGTTTAGTCAAACTAGAAGTAGCTGTGAAGAGTTTAGTCAAACTAGATGTAGCTGTGAAGAGTTTAGTCAAACTAGAAGTAGCTGTGAAGAGTTTAGTCAAACTAGATGTAGCTGTGAAGAGTTTAGTCAAACTAGAAGTAGCTGTGAAGAGTTTAGTCAAACTAGATGTAGCTGTGAAGAGTTTAGTCAAACTAGATGTAGCTGTGAAGAGTTTAGTCAAACTAGAAGTAGCTGTGAAGAGTTTAGTCAAACTAGAAGTAGCTGTGAAGAGTTTAGTCAAACTAGATGTAGCTGTGACAGTCTGACTACAGATGAGAAGAGTTTAGTCAAACTAGATGTAGCTGTGAAGAGTTTAGTCAAACTAGATGTAGCTGTGAAGCGTTTAGTCAAACTAGATGTAGCTGTGAAGAGTTTAGTCAAACTAGATGTAGCTGTGAAGAGTTTAGTCAAACTAGATGTAGCTGTGAAGAGTTTAGTCAAACTAGATGTAGCTGTGAAGAGTTTAATAAAACTAGATGTAGCTGTGACAGTCTGACTACAGATGAGAAGAGTTTAGTCAAACTAGATGTAGCTGTGAAGAGTTTAGTCAAACTAGATGTAGCTGTGACAGTCTGACTACAGATGAGAAGAGTTTAGTCAAACTAGATGTAGCTGTGAAGAGTTTAGTCAAACTAGAAGTAGCTGTGAAGAGTTTAGTCAAACTAGAAGTAGCTGTGAAGAGTTTAGTCAAACTAGAAGTAGCTGTGACAGTCTGACTACAGATGAGAAGAGTTTAGTCAAACTAGATGTAGCTGTGAAGAGTTTAGTCAAACTAGAAGTAGCTGTGAAGAGTTTAGTCAAACTAGATGTAGCTGTGACAGTCTGACTACAGATGAGAAGAGTTTAGTCAAACTAGATGTAGCTGTGAAGAGTTTAGTCAAACTAGATGTAGCTGTGAAGAGTTTAGTCAAACTAGATGTAGCTGTGACAGTCTGACTACAGATGAGAAGAGTTTAGTCAAACTAGATGTAGCTGTGAAGAGTTTAGTCAAACTAGATGTAGCTGTGAAGAGTTTAGTCAAACTAGATGTAGCTGTGAAGAGTTTAATAAAACTAGATGTAGCTGTGAAGAGTTTAGTCAAACTAGAAGTAGCTGTGAAGAGTTTAGTCAAACTAGATGTAGCTGTGACAGTCTGACTACAGATGAGAAGAGTTTAGTCAAACTAGATGTAGCTGTGAAGAGTTTAGTCAAACTAGATGTAGCTGTGAAGAGTTTAGTCAAACTAGATGTAGCTGTGAAGAGTTTAATAAAACTAGATGTAGCTGTGAAGAGTTTAGTCAAACTAGATGTAGCTGTGAAGAGTTTAATAAAACTAGATGTAGCTGTGAAGAGTTTAGTCAAACTAGAAGTAGCTGTGAAGAGTTTAGTCAAACTAGATGTAGCTGTGAAGAGTTTAGTCAAACTAGATGTAGCTGTGAAGAGTTTAATAAAACTAGATGTAGCTGTGAAGAGTTTAGTCAAACTAGAAGTAGCTGTGAAGAGTTTAGTCAAACTAGATGTAGCTGTGAAGAGTTTAGTCAAACTAGAAGTAGCTGTGAAGAGTTTAGTCAAACTAGATGTAGCTGTGAAGAGTTTAGTCAAACTAGAAGTAGCTGTGAAGAGTTTAGTCAAACTAGATGTAGCTGTGACAGTCTGACTACAGATGAGAAGAGTTTAGTCAAACTAGATGTAGCTGTGAAAAGTTTAGTCAAACTAGATGTAGCTGTGAAGAGTTTAGTCAAACTAGAAGTAGCTGTGACAGTCTGACTACAGATGAGAAGAGTTTAGTCAAACTAGATGTAGCTGTGAAGAGTTTAGTCAAACTAGATGTAGCTGTGACAGTCTGACTACAGATGAGAAGAGTTTAGTCAAACTAGATGTAGCTGTGAAGAGTTTAGTCAAACTAGATGTAGCTGTGACAGTCTGACTACAGATGAGAAGAGTTTAGTCAAACTAGATGTAGCTGTGAAGAGTTTAGTCAAACTAGATGTAGCTGTGAAGAGTTTAGTCAAACTAGAAGTAGCTGTGAAGAGTTTAGTCAAACTAGAAGTAGCTGTGAAGAGTTTAGTCAAACTAGAAGTAGCTGTGAAGAGTTTAGTCAAACTAGATGTAGCTGTGAAGAGTTTAGTCAAACTAGATGTAGCTGTGAAGAGTTTAGTCAAACTAGAAGTAGCTGTGAAGAGTTTAGTCAAACTAGAAGTAGCTGTGAAGAGTTTAGTCAAACTAGAAGTAGCTGTGAAGAGTTTAGTCAAACTAGATGTAGCTGTGAAGAGTTTAGTCAAACTAGAAGTAGCTGTGAAGAGTTTAGTCAAACTAGAAGTAGCTGTGAAGAGTTTAGTCAAACTAGATGTAGCTGTGAAGAGTTTAGTCAAACTAGAAGTAGCTGTGAAGAGTTTAGTCAAACTAGATGTAGCTGTGAAGAGTTTAGTCAAACTAGAAGTAGCTGTGAAGAGTTTAGTCAAACTAGATGTAGCTGTGAAGAGTTTAGTCAAACTAGATGTAGCTGTGAAGAGTTTAGTCAAACTAGAAGTAGCTGTGAAGAGTTTAGTCAAACTAGAAGTAGCTGTGAAGAGTTTAGTCAAACTAGATGTAGCTGTGAAGAGTTTAGTCAAACTAGAAGTAGCTGTGAAGAGTTTAGTCAAACTAGAAGTAGCTGTGAAGAGTTTAGTCAAACTAGATGTAGCTGTGAAGAGTTTAGTCAAACTAGAAGTAGCTGTGAAGAGTTTAGTCAAACTAGATGTAGCTGTGAAGAGTTTAGTCAAACTAGAAGTAGCTGTGAAGAGTTTAGTCAAACTAGATGTAGCTGTGAAGAGTTTAGTCAAACTAGATGTAGCTGTGAAGAGTTTAGTCAAACTAGAAGTAGCTGTGAAGAGTTTAGTCAAACTAGAAGTAGCTGTGAAGAGTTTAGTCAAACTAGAAGTAGCTGTGAAGAGTTTAGTCAAACTAGAAGTAGCTGTGAAGAGTTTAGTCAAACTAGATGTAGCTGTGAAGAGTTTAGTCAAACTAGAAGTAGCTGTGAAGAGTTTAGTCAAACTAGAAGTAGCTGTGAAGAGTTTAGTCAAACTAGAAGTAGCTGTGAAGAGTTTAGTCAAACTAGATGTAGCTGTGAAGAGTTTAGTCAAACTAGATGTAGCTGTGAAGAGTTTAGTCAAACTAGAAGTAGCTGTGAAGAGTTTAGTCAAACTAGAAGTAGCTGTGAAGAGTTTAGTCAAACTAGAAGTAGCTGTGAAGAGTTTAGTCAAACTAGATGTAGCTCTGAAGAGTTTAGTCAAACTAGAAGTAGCTGTGAAGAGTTTAGTCAAACTAGAAGTAGCTGTGAAGAGTTTAGTCAAACTAGAAGTAGCTGTGAAGAGTTTAGTCAAACTAGATGTAGCTGTGAAGAGTTTAGTCAAACTAGAAGTAGCTGTGAAGAGTTTAGTCAAACTAGAAGTAGCTGTGAAGAGTTTAGTCAAACTAGATGTAGCTGTGAAGAGTTTAGTCAAACTAGAAGTAGCTGTGACAGTCTCTGACTGTATTAAATAGTCTTTAGAAGAAGTGGAGGAGGAAGGACTTTTCCCATCAAGAGGTTTTGGTTTTACAAGTAACACATCACTTTAGTTTCACTTGGAGCTTGTGAAATAATGACCAACTTTACATGTAAAAATGAAAAACTGCTGTTGGGTAAACTTTATCTACCTGAAAACAAAGTTGAATACCCTCCTCCAAAAATGTCATATATTAAATTATATTGTTATGTTATATTATGAGGATTATTATTTTTTCTTCGTGGTTATTGTCCTTAATTGTCGGTTACACGATTAATACGATTATTGTGCCAGCCCAAGTTCCATTGCATCAGGCAATGTAATATGAAAGATCAGCGACCCCGTTTGAACCCAGCCCCCATCTGTATTCAGAAAGCTTCCAGCAGCCAGTAAAGCCATCATTCCCCTTGCTCTTAATAAATGACTGGAAAAGTGTCTAGTTTAATTCAGTCCTGGAAGCTGCCAGGCAGGCAGGCAGGCGGCCAGGCAGGCAGGCAGGCAGGCAGGCAGGCAGGGGGAGGATGTTGAATCATTGTGGTAATTGCAGTGTTGATTGCATACATCTCTCCTGCAAGCAAATTGTAGGTTCTAAGATCCGGTAGTTTGAATTAGTAGACCAGCCAACCTGGGTAAAGTGCTTGCTTTTTGTTGTTGTTGCTCGTTGCAGGCTGTCATCATCCATGCTAGATCAAACAATGATGGGGGTGATACACAAAGTTAGGCTGGACAAAACGTTCAATTTAGATTTTTTACGACAATTGTCACTGGGTTAAAGTTCAAATCTGGTAAAAATGGGCATAATGGTAATAGATTTAGGTCAAAAATATCCTGAAATTCTCAACAAAAACTGAGTGGCATAAACACATAAACACGGACAATGGAATGGATGCATTAATATCTCCTTTTCATACAGTATTATACTTTAAGACATTTTCAGATGCTAATTCTGATGTTTTACAGTCCGTAGCACCATCAAGGATGTTTTATAGTGGTGGTCCGTAGCACCACCAGGGAGCCTTCTCAGATGACCTGGACCCTGTGAGAAAACTGAACCAGGAGAACTTTACCTCGTAAGAATCGGACTTTCTGTGCCAGTGATATTGCAACTGTAATGTAATTTTTAAAAGGGTCAAATGTACAAGCAGCCAAATAGGATAGTCACAGACTCTGACCAAATTTACTGAACGTATCAATATAAACAGACTATTTATTCATGTATTCATACTTAGTATGGAATAAACATATTTATAGTTACTTTTGACATAATTATTATGCTTTAACCTTTTTACTGCAGTGGGCTAAATCAGGGTCACACAGAGTGATTCTTGGTAGACTTAAACAAATCTACCTTGAAACAAAAGTATACACCTCACACACATGGTTTTGGGCTTAAAAAAAAGAAGACACCTGTACCATGTCAGATATAGAGTTGAAATGTATTACATTTTGAGTTTGCATCCCAATATTACACTTTATATACATCACAGAAGACCGAAATATAACAAAACCATTTGACATAGAAACACAGGATTTTCAGATTTATGAATGATGAAATTATGAAAAATATTAATAACATTCCACCCATGAGGCCACTAGACTCGCTCATTCCACCCACAATGCCACTCAGCCAGGCAGGTACAGAACTGACTGATTAGGCGGCGGCAAATGTCACATAGATAGGTAAAATGCCTGGCAAATGTAGATTCAAACCTGCCTTTTGTGCGTATGAACATTTCTGCTCATGAAACATGGGACCAACACTTTACATGTTGCGTTTTATATTAGCAGTATTCTTAGGGTCATTGTCCTGCTGGAAGGTGAACCTCCGTCCCAGTCTCAAATCTCTGGAAGACTGAAACAGGTTTCCCTGAAGAATTTCCCTGTATTTAGCACCATCCATCATTCCTTCAATTCTGACCAGTTTTCTAGTCCCTGCCAATGAAAAACATCCCCACAGCATGATGCTGCCACCACCATGCGTCACTGTGGGGATGGTGTTCTCGGGGTGATGGGAGGTGTTGGGTTTGCGCCAGACATAGCGTTTTCCTTGATGGCCAAAAAGCTCAATTTTAGTCTCATCTGACCAGAGTACCTGCTTCCATATGTTTGGGGAGTCTCCCACATGCCTTACCTATTATTAGCGATTTGGTCATTTGTCTGCAGGAAAGGGCTACGCCATGCATATACACAGAAAAAGCATATTTCCATAATTTATGTCAAACTTAGGCATTAGCGAACAGAAATACCTTTCTCAGACATTGTAGATCCCCTCTAACTACTCAGAAAGACACTTCTGAACAATAAGCACTACATTTGCCTAAGGCCCTACTATATAGGGAATAGGTATGCCATTTGGGACGCAGCCTGAGATGGGAGCAGCTTTCCACCCCGTTTAGAACAATGCCCTTTTCAACGTTAGAGCGCCCAAACCCCAATGCCAACATGAATAATCGCCCCCACCTCCAGCCCCCTGCATGCCTTCGAGCCCCTAGCCCCCTCCAAGCTCCTTCAGTAGTAATGTGCTGTGTGTGATCTATCGGTTCCCATGTATTACAGCTAGGCTACAGGCAGGCTAGAGGCTGCCCAGGCCTTCCTACCCACCTGGCTGGGAGCAGAGCAGCAGGACTAACCATTAATAAAGCTGCTTTATATCAGCAGGACTAACCATTAATAAAGCTGCTTTATATCAGCAGGACTAACCATTAATAAAGCTGCTTTATATCAGCAGGACTAACCATTAATAAAGCTGCTTTATATCAGCAGGACTAACCATTAATAAAGCTGCTTTATATCAGCAGGACTAACCATTAATAAAGCTGCTTTATATCAGCAGGACTAACCATTAATAAAGCTGCTTTAGATCAGCAGGACTAATCATTAATAAAGCTGCTTATATCAGCAGGACTAACCATTAATAAAGCTGCTTTATATCAGCAGGACTAACCATTAATAAAGCTGCTTTATATCAGCAGGACTAACCATTAATAAAGCTGCTTTATATCAGCAGGACTGACCATTAATAAAGCTGCTTTAGATCAGCAGGACTAATCATTAATAAAGCTGCTTATATCAGCAGGACTAACCATTAATAAAGCTGCTTTATATCAGCAGGACTAACCATTAATAAAGCTGCTTTATATCAGCAGGACTAACCATTAATAAAGCTGCTTTATATCAGCAGGACTAACCATTAATAAAGCTGCTTTATATCAGCAGGACTAACCATTAATAAAGCTGCTTTATATCAGCAGGACTAACCATTAATAAAGCTGCTTTATATCAGCAGGACTAACCATTAATAAAGCTGCTTTATATCAGCAGGACTAACCATTAATAAAGCTGCTTTATATCAGCAGGACTAACCATTAATAAAGCTGCTTTAGATCAGCAGGACTAATCATTAATAAAGCTGCTTATATCAGCAGGACTAACCATTAATAAAGCTGCTTTATATCAGCAGGACTAACCATTAATAAAGCTGCTTTATATCAGCAGGACTAACCATTAATAAAGCTGCTTTATATCAGCAGGACTGACCATTAATAAAGCTGCTTTAGATCAGCAGGACTAATCATTAATAAAGCTGCTTATATCAGCAGGACTAACCATTAATAAAGCTGCTTTATATCAGCAGGACTAACCATTAATAAAGCTGCTTTATATCAGCAGGACTAACCATTAATAAAGCTGCTTTATATCAGCAGGACTAACCATTAATAAAGCTGCTTTATATCAGCAGGACTAACCATTAATAAAGCTGCTTTATATCAGCAGGACTAACCATTAATAAAGCTGCTTTATATCAGCAGGACTAACCATTAATAAAGCTGCTTTATATCAGCAGGACTAACCATTAATAAAGCTGCTTTATATCAGCAGGACTAACCATTAATAAAGCTGATTTATATCAGCAGGACTAACCATTAATAAAGCTGCTTTATATCAGCAGGACTAACCATTAATAAAGCTGCTTTATATCAGCAGGACTAACCATTAATAAAGCTGCTTTAGATCAGCAGGACTAACCATTAATAAAGCTGCTTTATATCAGCAGGACTAACCATTAATAAAGCTGATTTATATCAGCAGGACTAACCATTAATAAAGCTGCTTTATATCAGCAGGACTAACCATTAATAAAGCTGCTTTATATCAGCAGGACTAACCATTAATAAAGCTGCTTTATATCAGCAGGACTAACCATTAATAAAGCTGATTTATATCAGCAGGACTAACCATTAATAAAGCTGCTTTATATCAGCAGGACTAACCATTAATAAAGCTGCTTTAGATCAGCAGGACTAATCATTAATAAAGCTGCTTATATCAGCAGGACTAACCATTAATAAAGCTGCTTTATATCAGCATGTCACACCCTGGTTCTGGGACTCATTATTGTTGAGCCAGGGTGTGTGCAGTCTATGTGTTTATGTTCTATGTTGGGTGTCTAGGTTGTTGTTTTCTATGTTTGGTCAATGACTCCCAATCGGAGGTAACGAGTGTCAGCTGTCGGCTCGTTATCTCTGATTGGGAGCCATATTTATTCTGATTGTTTTCCTGTGGGTATTGTGGGTTTTTGTTCTTTATTCTGTCAGTGTGGCAGAGGACTTCACGTGTCGGTCGTGTTTTGTTGTTTTGTTCCAGACTTTGATATTAATAAAGTCATGTTTCTTGGACACGCTGCGCCTTGGTCTTACTTGGACGACATCGACCCTCGTGACACAGCAGGACTAACCATTAATAAAGCTGCTTTATATCAGCAGGACTAACCATTAATAAAGCTGCTTTATATCAGCAGGACTAACCATTAATAAAGCTGCTTTATATCAGCAGGACTAACCATTAATAAAGCTGCTTTATATCAGCAGGACTAACCATTAATAAAGCTGCTTTATATCAGCAGGACTAACCATTAATAAAGCTGATTTATATCAGCAGGACTAACCATTAATAAAGCTGCTTTATATCAGCAGGACTAACCATTAATAAAGCTGCTTTATATCAGCAGGACTAACCATTAATAAAGCTGCTTTAGATCAGCAGGACTAACCATTAATAAAGCTGCTTTATATCAGCAGGACTAACCATTAATAAAGCTGATTTATATCAGCAGGACTAACCATTAATAAAGCTGCTTTATATCAGCAGGACTAACCATTAATAAAGCTGCTTTATATCAGCAGGACTAACCATTAATAAAGCTGCTTTATATCAGCAGGACTAACCATTAATAAAGCTGATTTATATCAGCAGGACTAACCATTAATAAAGCTGCTTTATATCAGCAGGACTAACCATTAATAAAGCTGCTTTAGATCAGCAGGACTAATCATTAATAAAGCTGCTTATATCAGCAGGACTAACCATTAATAAAGCTGCTTTATATCAGCAGGACTAACCATTAATAAAGCTGCTTTATATCAGCAGGACTAACCATTAATAAAGCTGCTTTATATCAGCAGGACTAACCATTAATAAAGCTGCTTTATATCAGCAGGACTAACCATTAATAAAGCTGCTTTATATCAGCAGGACTAACCATTAATAAAGCTGCTTTATATCAGCAGGACTAACCATTAATAAAGCTGCTTTATATCAGCAGGACTAACCATTAATAAAGCTGCTTTATATCAGCAGGACTAACCATTAATAAAGCTGCTTTATATCAGCAGGACTAACCATTAATAAAGCTGCTTTATATCAGCAGGACTAACCATTAATAAAGCTGCTTTAGATCAGCAGGACTAATCATTAATAAAGCTGCTTATATCAGCAGGACTAACCATTAATACAACTGCTTTAGATCAGCACAGATAATTCAGGGAGAGAGAGAGAGAGAGAGAGAGAGAGAGAGAGAGAGAGAGAGAGAGAGAGAGAGAGAGAGAGAGAGAGAGAGAGACAGAGAGAGAGAGAGAGAGAGAGAGAGAGAGAGAGAGGGAGACAGAGAGAGAGAGAGAGAGAGAGAGAGAGAGAGAGGACAGAGAGAGAGAGAGAGAGAGAGAGAGAGAGAGAGAGAGAGGACAGAGAGAGAGAGAGAGAGAGAGAGAGAGAGAGAGAGAGAGAGAGAGAGAGAGAGAGAGAGAGAGAGAGAGAGAGGGAGACAGAGAGAGAGAGAGAGAGAGAGAGAGAGAGAGAGAGAGAGAGAGAGAGACAGAGAGAGAGAGAGAGAGAGAGAGAGAGAGAGAGAGAGAGGACAGAGAGAGAGAGAGAGAGAGAGAGAGAGAGAGAGAGAGAGAGAGAGAGAGAGAGAGAGAGAGAGAGAGAGAGAGAGAGAGAGACAGAGAGAGAGAGACACACACTACACATCGAAGGCACAGACATAGGTACAGTTAATAGACTGCAGAGAAGACTAATTGGGTGGAATTGGAACTCCGGAACTGTCCCTGTGTGTCGAGTCCTATCCACAGTTCTATCGTACTCTATCCAGAGTTCTAGCGTATTCTATCCAGAGTTCTATCGTATTCTATCCAGATTCTATCCACAGTTCTAGCGTATTCTATCCAGAGTTCTAGCGTATTCTATCCAGAGTTCTATCGTATTCTATCCATATTCTATCCAGAGTTCTAGCGTATTCTATCCAGAGTTCTAGCGTATTCTATCCAGAGTTCTATCGTATTCTATCCAGAGTTCTAGCGTATTCTATCCAGAGTTCTAGTGTATTCTATCCAGAGTTCTATCGTATTCTATCCAGAGTTCTAGCGTATTCTATCCAGAGTTCTAGCGTATTCTATCCAGAGTTCTAGCGTATTCTATCCAGAGTTCTAGTGTATTCTATCCAGAGTTCTAGCGTATTCTATCCAGAGTTCTAGCGTATTCTATCCAGAGTTCTAGCGTATTCTATCCAGAGTTCTAGCGTATTCTATCCAGAGTTCTAGCGTATTCTATCCAGAGTTCTAGCATATTCTATCCAGAGTGTGTTTGGAGTCTGGGGAGAGTAGGGTTGTTTAGTACCAAGTCACCAGAGTTAGACTGTGTTCTAATATTAAGGCAGTAGTGTTATGTTAATGTAGTGTTGTGTTGTGATGTTCAGGGCTGAAGAGGCATAATGAGACAGAAGAATGCTGCCCAAATGGCACCCATTTCCCTATATAGTGCACTACTTTTGTCCAGCACCCTATGGGCTCTGAGGGTGCCATTTGAGACTCAACCAAAGAGAAAACTCCCATCCAGCACAGTGTGTTCAGTACCAGTCATTCACTATTGTAGGTATTTTATTTAACTATATGGTAATTAACCAATACAAAGTCTCCTACTACATCAAAGCTAATCAACACCTCGCCACAAGCTGTTAGAACATTCTGGAATCAGACAGAAACCAATAAAATATTGTTTACTGGAGGAACATTTAATATTTATGCATGTTTGACATATTAAAATGTAAATGCCATGGATTTAAACACGTATGCTTTTTTTCCCCTATAGCAAAGAGTTGGTGCGAGTCCCAAATGGTACCCTCTCACCGAGTCCCAAATGGTACCCTCTCCCCTCTATAGTGTGCTGCTTTTGACCAGAACCCTGTGGGCTATAAATGCAATAGGGGTGCCATTTGGGACGCGTGGTTGGTTCCTGTTACTTATTCATTAAGGAAGGTTCACCGCCTGGTATGGCAACTGCTCTGACCGCAACCGCAGGGCTCTTCAGAAGGTGTTGCACTTAGCTCAACGCATCCCCGGGGGACACTGATGAGATAGCCCTGCTTGCGACTTCAAAATTAGTATTCTTGGTCTAATGGACAAGACATTGGCATCCCCCCGTGGGAGACCTGGGTTCCAATCCCTCCAGTGTGTCTGAGTCATGTGACATGTTGGGAAGCCATGTGTCTGAGTCATGTGACATGTTGGGAAGCCATGTGTCTGAGTCATGTGAAATGTTGGGAAGCCATGTGTCTGAGTCATGTGACATGTTGGGAAGCCATGTGTCTGAGTCATGTGACATGTTGGGAAGCCATGTGTCTGAGTCATGTGACATGTTGGGAAGCCATGTGTCTGAGTCATGTGACATGTTGGGAAGCCATGTGTCTGAGTCATGTGACATGTTGGGAAGCCATGTGTCTGAGTCATGTGAAATGTTGGGAAGCCATGTGTCTGAGTCATGTGACATGTTGGGAAGCCATGTGTCTGAGTCATGTGACATGTTGGGAAGCCATGTGTCTGAGTCATGTGACATGTTGGGAAGCCATGTGTCTGAGTCATGTGACATGTTGGGAAGCCATGTGTCTGAGTCATGTGACATGTTGGGAAGCCATGTGTCTGATTCATGTGAAATGTTGGGAAGCCATGTGTCTGAGTCATGTGACATGTTGGGAAGCCATGTGTCTGAGTCATGTGACATGTTGGGAAGCCATGTGTCTGAGTCATGTGACATGTTGGGAAGCCATGTGTCTGAGTCATGTGACATGTTGGGAAGCCATGTGTCTGAGTCATGTGACATGTTGGGAAGCCATGTGTCTGAGTCATGTGACATGTTGGGAAGCCATGTGTCTGAGTCATGTGACATGTTGGGAAGCCATGTGTCTGAGTCATGTGACATGTTGGGAAGCCATGTGTCTGAGTCATGTGACATGTTGGGAAGCCATGTGTCTGAGTCATGTGACATGTTGGGAAGCCATGTGTCTGAGTCATGTGACATGTTGGGAAGCCATGTGTCTGAGTCATGTGACATGTTGGGAAGCCATGTGTCTGAGTCATGTGACATGTTGGGAAACCATGTGTCTGAGTCATGTGACATGTTGGGAAGCCATGTGTCTGAGTCATGTGACATGTTGGGAAGCCATGTGTCTGAGTCATGTGACATGTTGGGAAGCCATGTGTCTGAGTCATGTGACATGTTGGGAAGCCATGTGTCTGAGTCATGTGACATGTTGGGAAACCATGTGTCTGAGTCATGTGACATGTTGGGAAGCCATGTGTCTGAGTCATGTGACATGTTGGGAAGCCATGTGTCTGAGTCATGTGACATGTTGGGAAGCCATGTGTCTGAGTCATGTGACATGTTGGGAAGCCATGTGTCTGAGTCAACTTCACACGTTTCTGTTTTTCTCAAGTGACATTTTTCACGTGATTTGTTCACGTGAAAAATTCATGTGAAACGTCACACGTGTCCATAAAGCATTTGTCTGACTCGTGAAAATGTCACATGTAAAAAAAAAAACACAAAAAACATGAAATGACATTTTTCACATGATTTTCTTTTTTTGGAAGGTACTGGTGAATTCTGATGGGTTTGATGTGGAGATATAGTAGGTCTACTGGTGAATTACGGGACACACGTGGTATACACCAACCAACCGTGGTATACACCAACCAACCGTGGTATACACCAACCAACCGTGGTATACACCAACCAACCGTGGTATTCACAACATTTCCTTCTGGGGGGATGGGGTGTTTAAATTGTGCAGTGTTTAGCAATCATAATAAGAGTCTGGTAGCAGCAGTTGTGATGTGTGTGTAGCACGAATGTGTGTGTGTGTGTGTGCGTGTGCGTGTGTGTGTGTGTGTGTGAGTGTGTGTGTGAGTGTGTGTGTGTGTGTGTGTGAGTGTGGGTGTGTGAGTGAGTGAGAGAGTGAGTGCATGTGTGCTACGGAGAATCAGAGCAAGTGGTCAGTCCATTTCAAGTGTTCAGCAATCTGTTGGCTTGTAGATAGAAACTCTCTTTGGCTGGGGTGTGTGGTGACTTCCTGTGGGGACTTCCTCAGGCACCGTTTCAAGTAGTTGTCCTGGATGGGTGGGAGCACGGTCCCAGTGATGTACTGGACCGTTTTCACCAGGGCCTTGCGGTCCGGGTGGCGTATCATTTTTCTTCAGCTACCTTAGGAAGTAGAGGCACTGTTGCACCCTCTTGACAAGTGATGGTGTTGTGTGTATATGTGTGTGTGTGTGTGTGTGTGTGTGTGTGTGTGTGTGTGTGTGCGTGTGCGTGTGCGTGTTTGCGTGTGTGTGTGAGTGATCGTCGTCTCATTGGAAGATTTATTCTGAATCCAGAACGTGTGGAAGAGTAAATATTTGTAATCTGGGGGCAAGCACACATCAGTCAACTTCATGGCTGATGATACACAATGTTGTGGTGAGAGAGGAGAGTGAGAGGAGAGAGAGAGGAGACAGAGCAGACAGAGAGAGAGAGAGAGAGAGAGAGAGAGAGAGAGAGAGAGAGAGAGAGAGAGAGAGAGAGAGAGAGAGAGAGAGAGAGAGAGAGAGAGAGACAGAGAGAGAGAGAGAGAGAGAGAGAGAGAGAGAGAGAGAGAGAGAGAGAGAGAGAGAGAGAGAGAGAGAGAGAGGCTTTTTCTTTCCTGGTCCTGGTCCTGGTGAATGTCTGTGGATATGATCATCCTTCATATGGATGGAGGCTTATCCAGTTTTGGTTATTATGGTGTGTGGAAAAACACTCACACACACTGCTCATTCGTACACAATGTACTGTACATGGTGACTGGTCTATTCCTCTCTCATCCAGGAAAACACAATACAATAAAATCCCTGCTACAGTAAGACAGAACAACAGTACCAGACCCAAACCGGACCCAAACAGGATTGTGGTGCATATTCAGACGGGTTCTGGTTTTGTGTTTTAGAGCGAGTGGACCCAGTCAAACATGAAATGGTTTAATATTCCCGGATAGTCATTTTAATTGAATTAATTTGGGAAGACATTGTAAAGCGCTGATGGAGTCATAAAAGACATGTTATAGCCATCGTCCATCACTGTGATGTAAATTATGTGAGGGTGATTGCTCACGGCGTGTGTGTGTGTGTGTGTGTGTGTGTGTGTGTGTGTGTGTGTGTGTGTGATGTAAATTATGTGAGGCTGATTGCTCAATGATGCCTCTCGCCAAGAACACGACTCTGATAAAATAATGTAATTGGCTCCAAAAGGGCAAGCAATGTGACTAGTTGGACTACAGAGGGGGAACAGAGACCAGATACGGCCTGATGACTACAGAGGGGAAACAGAGACTAGTTGGACTACAGGGGGAAACAGAGACTAGTTGGACTACAGGGGGGAAACAGAGACTAGTTGGACTACAGGGGGGAAACAGAGACCAGTTGGACTACAGGGGGAAACAGAGACTAGTTGGACTACAGGGGGAAACAGAGACTAGTTGGACTACAGGGGGGAAACAGAGACTAGTTGGACTACAGGGGGGAAACAGAGACTAGTTGGACTACAGGGGGGAAACAGAGAACAGTTGGACTACAGGGGGAAACAGAGACTAGTTGGACTACAGGGGGGAAACAGAGACCAGTTGGACTACAGAGGGGAAACAGAGACTAGTTGGACTACAGGGGGGAAACAGAGACTAGTTGGACTACAGAGGGGAAACAGAGACCAGTTGGACTACAGAGGGGAAACAGAGACTAGTTGGACTACAGGGGGGAAACAGAGAACAGTTGGACTACAGGGGGGAAACAGAGAACAGTTGGACTACAGGGGGGAAACAGAGACTAGTTGGACTACAGGGGGGAAACAGAGACTAGTTGGACTACAGAGGGGAAACAGAGACCAGTTGGACTACAGGGGGGAAACAGAGACTAGTTGGACTACAGGGGGGAACAGAGACCAGATACGGCCTGATGACTACAGGGGGAAACAGAGACCAGTTGGACTACAGGGGGAAACAGAGACTAGTTGGACTACAGAGGGGAAACAGAGACTAGTTGGACTACAGGGGGAACAGAGACCAGATACGGCCTGATGACTACAGGGGGGAAACAGAGACTAGTTGGACTACAGGGGGGAAACAGAGACTAGTTGGACTACAGGGGGAAACAGAGACTAGTTGGACTACAGGGGGAAACAGAGACTAGTTGGACTACAGGGGGAAACAGAGACTAGTTGGACTACAGGGGGAAACAGAGACTAGTTGGACTACAGGGGGAAACAGAGACTAGTTGGACTACAGGGGGAAACAGAGACTAGTTGGACTACAGGGGGAAACAGAGAACAGTTGGACTACAGGGGGGAAACAGAGACTAGTTGGACTACAGGGGGGAAACAGAGACTAGTTGGACTACAGGGGGAAACAGAGAACAGTTGGACTACAGGGGGGAAACAGAGACTAGTTGGACTACAGAGGGGAAACAGAGACTAGTTGGACTACAGGGGGAAACAGAGACTAGTTGGACTACAGGGGGGAAACAGAGAACAGTTGGACTACAGGGGGAAACAGAGACTAGTTGGACTACAGAGGGGAAACAGAGACTAGTTGGACTACAGGGGGGAACAGAGACCAGATACGGCCTGATGACTACAGGGGGGAAACAGAGACTAGTTGGACTACAGGGGGAAACAGAGACTAGTTGGACTACAGGGGGGAAACAGAGACTAGTTGGACTACAGGGGGGAAACAGAGACTAGTTGGACTACAGGGGGGAAACAGAGACTAGTTGGACTACAGGGGGGAAACAGAGAACAGTTGGACTACAGAGGGGAAACAGAGACTAGTTGGACTACAGGGGGGAAACAGAGAACAGTTGGACTACAGAGGGGAAACAGAGACTAGTTGGACTACAGGGGGGAAACAGAGACTAGTTGGACTACAGGGGGAAACAGAGACTAGTTGGACTACAGGGGGGAAACAGAGACTAGTTGGACTACAGGGGGGAAACAGAGACTAGTTGGACTACAGGGGGGAAACAGAGACTAGTTGGACTACAGGGGGGAAACAGAGACTAGTTGGACTACAGGGGGGAAACAGAGACTAGTTGGACTACAGAGGGGAAACAGAGACTAGTTGGACTACAGAGGGGAAACAGAGACCAGTTGGACTACAGAGGGGAAACAGAGACTAGTTGGACTACAGGGGGGAAACAGAGAACAGTTGGACTACAGGGGGGAAACAGAGACTAGTTGGACTACAGGGGGGAAACAGAGAACAGTTGGACTACAGGGGGAAACAGAGACTAGTTGGACTACAGGGGGGAAACAGAGACTAGTTGGACTACAGAGGGGAAACAGAGACTAGTTGGACTACAGAGGGGAAACAGAGACCAGTTGGACTACAGAGGGGAAACAGAGACTAGTTGGACTACAGGGGGGAAACAGAGAACAGTTGGACTACAGGGGGAAACAGAGACTAGTTGGACTACAGAGGGGAAACAGAGACTAGTTGGACTACAGGGGGAAACAGAGACTAGTTGGACTACAGGGGGAAACAGAGACTAGTTGGACTACAGGGGGAAACAGAGACTAGTTGGACTACAGGGGGAAACAGAGACTAGTTGGACTACAGGGGGAAACAGAGACTAGTTGGACTACAGAGGGGAAACAGAGACTAGTTGGACTACAGGGGGGAAACAGAGACTAGTTGGACTACAGGGGGGAAACAGAGACTAGTTGGACTACAGGGGGGAAACAGAGACTAGTTGGACTACAGGGGGGAAACAGAGACTAGTTGGACTACAGGGGGGAAACAGAGACTAGTTGGACTACAGGGGGGAACAGAGACCAGATACGGCCTGATGACTACAGGGGGGAAACAGAGACTAGTTGGACTACAGAGGGGAAACAGAGACTAGTTGGACTACAGGGGGGAAACAGAGACTAGTTGGACTACAGGGGGAAACAGAGACTAGTTGGACTACAGGGGGGAAACAGAGACTAGTTGGACTACAGGGGGGAAACAGAGACTAGTTGGACTACAGGGGGGAAACAGAGACTAGTTGGACTACAGAGGGGAAACAGAGACTAGTTGGACTACAGAGGGGAAACAGAGACTAGTTGGACTACAGGGGGGAAACAGAGACTAGTTGGACTACAGGGGGAAACAGAGACTAGTTGGACTACAGGGGGGAAACAGAGACTAGTTGGACTACAGGGGGAAACAGAGACTAGTTGGACTACAGGGGGGAAACAGAGACTAGTTGGACTACAGGGGGAAACAGAGACTAGTTGGACTACAGGGGGGAAACAGAGACTAGTTGGACTACAGGGGGGAAACAGAGACTAGTTGGACTACAGGGGGGAAACAGAGACTAGTTGGACTACAGGGGGAAACAGAGACTAGTTGGACTACAGGGGGGAAACAGAGACTAGTTGGACTACAGGGGGAAACAGAGACTAGTTGGACTACAGGGGGAAACAGAGACTAGTTGGACTACAGAGGGGAAACAGAGACTAGTTGGACTACAGAGGGGAAACAGAGACTAGTTGGACTACAGGGGGAAACAGAGACTAGTTGGACTACAGGGGGAAACAGAGACTAGTTGGACTACAGGGGGAAACAGAGACTAGTTGGACTACAGGGGGAAACAGAGACTAGTTGGACTACAGGGGGAAACAGAGACTAGTTGGACTACAGGGGGAAACAGAGACTAGTTGGACTACAGGGGGAAACAGAGACTAGTTGGACTACAGGGGGAAACAGAGACTAGTTGGACTACAGGGGGAAACAGAGACTAGTTGGACTACAGGGGGGAAACAGAGACTAGTTGGACTACAGGGGGGAAACAGAGACTAGTTGGACTACAGGGGGGAAACAGAGACTAGTTGGACTACAGGGGGGAAACAGAGACTAGTTGGACTACAGGGGGGAAACATAGACTAGTTGGACTACAGGGGGAAACAGAGACTAGTTGGACTACAGGGGGAAACAGAGACTAGTTGGACTACAGGGGGGAAACAGAGACTAGTTGGACTACAGGGGGGAAACAGAGACTAGTTGGACTACAGGGGGGAAACAGAGACTAGTTGGACTACAGGGGGGAAACAGAGACCAGATACGGGCTGCGTCCCAAATGACTACAGGGGGGAAACAGAGACCAGATACGGGCTGCGTCCCAAATGACGGGAAACTATGGAACACTGTTTGGGTCTTTGCCTGTCAAAAAAGATACACGTCAAATAACACTATTTGTCAAATAAGCTTGTTGACCAATCAGGACCTGAGTATGACTGCACGTCACATAACAATTAAAAAATTTCATTTTCCCATGATGCCAAGCAAAGAGGCACTGAGTTTGGTACACCTCCAATTGGTACACCTCCAATTGACTCAAATGATGTCAATTAGCCTATCAGAAGCTTCTAAATCCATGACATCATTTTCTGGAATTTCCTAAGCTGTTTTAAAGGCACAGTCAACTTAGTGTATGTAAACTTCTGACCCACTGGAATTGTGATACAGTGAATTATAAGTGAAATAATCTGTCTGTAAACAATTGTTGGAATAATTACTTGTGTCATGCACAAAGTAGATGTCCTAACCGACTTGCCAAAACTATAGTTTGTTAACAAGAGTGGTTGAAAACCAAGTTTTAATGACTCCAACCTAAGTGTATGTTTCCGACTTCAAATGTATGTATATATATATATTGTGATGTCACGAGAGGCTGTGTCCTGGAGGGACGTTACATCCCCCTGAGATGGCTGCAAACCCAGACAGCTATGGCTCCATCTGCTGGTATGGTCGGGAACTCCAACCCTCTATGGCCAATCTTCCCACGCAGCTGAAACCAATCAGGAGCTGATGAGCTGAAGGTTTGTTGAAGGGAAGAGACACGGTCTCCAAGCTGGGCTCTCTGGAGGACAAGAGTGCTGCACGTCCACTTCCATGAGGAATATAAGGATTTGGAGATACTTACCTTTGGGAAATACTCACCTTTGGATATATGCACCTGTGGAAATACGTGTGGGACATTTGGAAGGACGTTTTGCTGGGTTGGCCACTAGCTGCAACGTGGAATACAGTAAGACTGGGGAAAAGTTATTTGAGCGAGGGAGAGTTATGATTTTGGATGTGGAAGAGACATCCCTGAACTGTTAACCCTTAAAGAGCCACCAGAGAACAGAATTGGGTGATACTTTCGTTAGTTTCCCAAGACCTTTAATAAAATCCTTGTTTTGTTTGAACCTTGTCTCCTTGCACTACTTGAGCAATCCCGCTGAAAGCTGTGTAGCCTCTCGTGACGTCACAGAATATATATATATATATATATATATACTGTCATGAGCCCTCTCACTCCACCGGGTTACCACCTTAATGTGTTTCCACTATCTTCCACTCTGCTCATCTCTCTCTCTCTACTCAGCCTAACGAGCTCCACCTGTCCCTGCTCTGCTCGGCTCTAATTACTCTGCCAGCTGCGCTGCATTACCCACTAACCTCTCCCAGTATTTAAAGTCCCGTCTTTCAGCTCTCCTTTGTCAGATCGTCTGCAAAGCTCACACCCGAACCTGTGTGCTCGCTTCTGGCTCACCCTTGTTTTGTGACCCCGGACCTGCCTGATTCTTGGATACTCTTCTGCCCCAGGAAAACCAGACCTGCTTTCTGCCATTACGACTCCTGACTACTCTTCGACCCCGGTAACTCTGACCAGCCTTCTGCCTTGCTACAACGTATTTGGATTTCCCTTGAACTGTACTTCTGCCTGTTTTCATCCGCCCGTTGTGTCTGTGTTTCTTCCCCCCCCAGGACTTCTGGACCACCAACCACCGGCGTCATCGGACGCATCGCTGCCACTGGGGGGAGGCACAGACCCAGCACATTGGACGGGATAACCCCTGGAGCCTTCACTCACTCCCTACTTCCCTTTTCCCTTAAGTGTTAATAAACTTTCTGGTGTGACGCAATTGTGGTCCTCTTGTCGTCTGTCTGAACCGTGACAGTACGATCTGACCATCATGGACTCAGCGCACACTTCCCCCGACATGGAAACCGAAGAACCTGAGCAACCCACCGCCATGCTACGCCTGGAACACACTGAGAGAGAGCTAGGCTGCATGAGCGGCGACATCACCTCTCTGCTTCAGGTCGGCTACCAACAGCATCAGCAGTTCCAGCAGCACCAGCAGCAGTCCCAGCAGCAGCAACAACAACTCGCCAGGATCATCCAACTCCTCACCAACCTTACCCCAGCCAGTCTGCCCACCAGCCCTGCCTCCGAGTTACCTGCCCCGGGTCATTTCAGCCGCTGCCCCGGGAACCCAAGATTGGAAACCCCGAGCGGTTCAACGGCGATTCTACCCAGGTCCGGCCATTCCTGACTAGCTGCCGACTTCAGTTCTCCTTGCAGCCAAGGACCTTCGCCACGGAGGGGGCTAGGGTCGGGTATGCCATCACTCACCTGACGGGCCGAGCTCGACTCTGGGGAACAGCAGAGTTCGAACGTCAAACCCCCGCATGTGCAACCTTCGACCTGTTTGCTGAGGAGATGCTGAAGGTGTTTGACCTGGATTCACCAACCGCAGAGGCGTCTCGTGAACTGTTCAGTATTCGACAAGGCAGACGTACAGTCGCAGACCATTCCATCGACTTCCGAACCCTGGCAAGACGAAGTTCTTGGAACACACCATCGTTGGTGGACGCGTTCTTCCATAGCTTGGCTGACTATATCAAGGACGAGTTGGTCTCCCCATGAACTGCCTTCCACTCTTGATGAAGCCATCGCACTGACTGTCCGGATCGACAGAAGGATACAGACCCGTCGTCGTGAGAGGGGGCGCCAAGGTCCACCAACTACCGGCATTCGGAGAGATCCGACTGGGCTCCTGTCAGCTACTGCCACTCACCCAAGTCAGCTTGATCAGTCTGAGCCTATGGAGATTGGGCGAGCCTCTCTCACTCCTGCAGAGCGCCAGCGCCGCTTCACCTCAAACCTCTGCCTCTATTGTGGAGGTGATGGACATCGTGTGGTAACCTGCCCTTTAAAAGCCGAAGCTCACCGGGCATAGGGGGAGTCCGGTTGAGCTCAATGACCATCCAGTCCTCCGACCGCAAACCCTTGCTGCAAGTTCACCTCCGCCTCTCTGACTCTACTCACACCCTGGCTGCTCTGGTGGATTCTGGCGCCGAAGCCAACATAATGGACATCAAGCTGGCACGCCAACTGGGACTGGAGAACCTCCGTTTGACACCTCCTATTCCTGCCCGGGCACTGGACGGACACTTACTCGGATCGGTCACTCATGTCACGGCCCCGGTCTTGATGGGTCTGTCCGGAAACCATCAAGAAACTATCCAGTTTCACCTGCTCCCCTCTCCAGGCCAACCCCTCATCCTGGGTTACCCATGGCTCCGCCCGGCACAACCCTCAGCTCGACTGGGTGACCGGGGTGATCAGGGAGTGGGGAGAGGACTGCCACCGAACCTGCCTGCTTGCTGCCGCACTACCCCCTCGGCCAGTACCTACTAACTCCGCCCCTGACCTCTCCCATGTCCCAGAATGCTACCATGGTCTCAGAGAAGTGTTTAACAAAGCAAGAGCCACATCTCTGCCCCCCTCACCGACCGTATCGACTGTGCCATCGACCTCCTCCCTGGAACAGCCCCTCCAAGGGGCCGTCTTTATTCGTTGTCTGCTCCTGAAAGAAGGTCCATGGAGGACTACATCAATGACTCTCTGTCCACAGGATTGATCCGTTCATCTTCATCTCCGGCTGGTGCTGGCTTCTTCTTTGTGGGGAAGAGGGACGGATCTCTTCGCCCCTGCATCGACTACAGGGGACTCAACGACATCACAGTGAAAAACCGTTACCCTCTCCCTCTGCTCACCTCTGCTTTTGAGTTGCTCCAGGGAGCCACTGTTTTTACCAAGTTGGATCTCAGAAACGCTTACCACCTAGTGCGGATCCGGGAGGGAGATGAATGGAAGACCGCATTCAATACACCAACAGGCCACTACGAGTATCTGGTTATGCCTTTTGGCCTCACCAATGCTCCTGCTGTGTTCCAGGCTCTAGTGAATGATGTACTGCGGGACATGTTAAACAAGTTTGTCTTCGTTTACCTGGATGACATCTTAATCTACTCCAGAAACCTGTCTGAACACACCCGCCATGTCCAGCAAGTCCTTCATCGTCTTCTGGAGAATTCCTCTACGCCAAGGCAGAGAAATGTGAGTTTCACGTCAAGACAGTGGCCTTCCTGGGGTACATAGTGGCAGAGGGAAGTATCCAAATGGATCCTGCCAAAGTATCAGCAGTCACGTCATGGCCAGTTCCGGAGAACAGAAAGAAGCTGCAACAGTTTCTGGGGTTTGCTAACTTCTATAGAAAGTTTATCCGGAACTACAGTACCGTTGCTGCCCCTCTCACTGCTCTAACCAGCACCAAGCAACCCCTTCACCTGGACCCCAGCAGCCGACAAGGCCTTCAGTACCCTCAAGGTAAGGTTCACCTCCGCTCCCATCCTCCAGATGCCTGACGTGGACCGGCAATTCATTGTGGAGGTGGACGCCTCGGATGTGGGAGTTGGTGCTGTGATTTCTCAGTGGGCTGCGGAGGATAGGAAGCTCCATCCCTGTGCCTTTTTCTCACGTCGGTTGTCCCCCTCTGAGTGCAATTACGACATAGGGAACCGAGAGCTGCTGGCTGTGAAGCTTGCCTTGGAGGAGTGGCGTCACTGGCTGGAGGTGTCCACCATTCCATTTCTCGTTTGGACCGATCATAAGAACTTGGAGTACATCCGCACGGCCAAACGGTTGAACTCCAGGCAGTCCCGCTGGGCCCTGTTCTTCACCAGGTTTAATTTCACTCTGTCATACCGGCCTGGATCACGCAACACCAAGCCAGACGCCCTCTCCCGTCAATTCCAGAAGGATGACAACCCCTCCAAGTCCCTGCATCGTAGCAGCTCTGACCTGGGCTGTTGAGGAACAGGTGCTGGAAGCTCTCCGTAACCAGCCCGGTCCCAGCACTTGCCCAGCTGACCGCCTTTTTGTCCCCGAAAACCTAAGGTCCCAGGTCGTTCAGTGGGGACATGACTCCCGCCTAGCTTGTCACCCTGGCTCCACCCGCACTTACAACCTGCTCGCCCAGAGGTTCTGGTGGCCCACTCTGAGAAATGATGTACGGGAATTCGTCCAAGCCTGCCCCATCTGCAACCAACACAAGTCGTCCTGCCAGCCCCCAGCCGGATTGCTGCAGCCCCTGCCTGTGCCCAGACGTCCCTGGTCTCACATCGCCCTTGACTTTGTCACGGGGCTGCCCCCTTCAAGGGGCAAGACCGTCATTCTCACCATAGTTGACCGATTCAGCAAGATGGCACACTTCATTCCCCTCCCCAAGCTCCCAACCGCCAAGGAGACCGCCCAGGTGGTCCTGGAACACGTCTTCCGGATCCACGGACTGCCAAAGGATGTAGTTTCTGACCGTGGTCCACAATTCTCCTCCGCTTTTTGAAGGAGTTCTGTCACCTGCTGGGAGCCACAGTCAGTCTGACTTCCGGATTCCATCCCCAATCCAATGGGCAGTCAGAGCGGGCAAATCAGGAGCTCGAGAAGGCACTGCGATGCATGACTTCACGCAACCCCCACTCCTGGTCGCAGCAATTGACATGGGTGGAGTACGCACACAATTCTCTGACCTGCTCTGCCATCGGTATGTCCCCTTTCCAATGTGTTTATGGATACCAGCCTCCTCTATTTGCCAGTCAGGAAGGGGAGGTTACTTGCCCATCTGCACTTGCGTTTGCCCGTCGATGTCGCCGCACCTGGTCACAGGCCCGAGCCACACTTCTCAGATCCGTTGCCAGCTACACTACCGGGGCCAACCGTCGGAGAATCCCTGCTCCCACCTACCATGTTGGTCAAAGGGTGTGGTTGTCGTCAAGGAACCTGCCACTCAGGGTGGAGTCGCAGAAGTTGGCACCTCGGTTCATTGGCCCATTCCCTATCATAAGAGTGATTAGCCCAACTGCTGTCCGGCTCCAACTGCCTAATTCCATGAGGGTGCACCCCACTTTCCATGTGTCTAAGATTAAGCCCATTCATGAGAGTCCGCTGGTCCCTGCTGCGCCTTGTCCTCCTCCTCCACGGCTCGTCGATGGTGGTCTGGTTTACACCGTCCGCCGCCTGCTTCGGTCCAGACGGAGGGGTAGGGGTCTCCAGTACCTCATTGACTGGGAGGGCTATGGACCTGAGGAAAGGACCTGGGTGCCAGCTAGTCGGATTGTGGATAGGACTCTCATCACCGCCTTCCACCAACGGCATCCTGATCAACCTGCAATCCGTAGGGGCCGCCCCAGAGGGATCCCTAACCGTCCTGCCCGCTCGGCTTCCTGTCCTGTGCCTGATCCTGTCTCGGGACCTGTCCCATCTCCCGACCACGGCCCTCCGGCTTCCTCCGAGGATGAGGGCGTTCGCTCGGACCGTTCGGAGGAGTTCTAGCCCTCCTCCGGCTCCCCTCCTCCCGACCAGGCGTGGTGTTGCTCTTGGGACTTCTGGGGCCGTCCCTTGGGGGGGGGGGTTCTGTCATGAGCCCTCTCACTCCACCGGGTTACCACCTTAATGTGTTTCCACTATCTTCCACTCTGCTCATCTCTCTCTCTCTACTCAGCCTAACGAGCTCCACCTGTCCCTGCTCTGCTCGGCTCTAATTACTCTGCCAGCTGCGCTGCATTACCCACTAACCTCTCCCAGTATTTAAAGTCCCGTCTTTCAGCTCTCCTTTGTCAGATCGTCTGCAAAGCTCACACCCGAACCTGTGTGCTCGCGCTTCTGGCTCACCCTTGTTTTGTGACCCCGGACCTGCCTGATTCTTGGATACTCTTCTGCCCCAGGAAAACCAGACCTGCTTTCTGCCATTACGACTCCTGACTACTCTTCGACCCCGGTAACTCTGACCAGCCTTCTGCCTTGCTACAACGTATTTGGATTTCCCTTGAACTGTACTTCTGCCTGTTTTCATCCGCCCCGTTGTGTCTGTGTTTCCTCCCCCCCCAGGACTTCTGGACCACCAACCACCGGCGTCATCGGACGCATCGCTGCCACTGGGGGGAGGCACAGACCCAGCACATTGGACGGGATAACCCCTGGAGCCTTCACTCACTCCCTACTTCCCTTTTCCCTTAAGTGTTAATAAACTTTCTGGTGTGACGCAATTGTGGTCCTCTTGTCGTCTGTCTGAACCGTGACATATACTGCTCAAAAAAATAAAGGGAACACTAAAATAACACATCCTAGATCTGAATGAATGAAATAATCTTATTAAATACTTTTTTCTTTACATAGTTGAATGTGCTGACAACAAAATCACACAAAAATGATCAATGGAAATCAAATGTATCAACCCATGGAGGTCTGGATTTGGAGTCACCCTCAAAATTTAAGTGGAAAACCACACTACAGGCTCATCCAACTTTGATGTAATGTCCTTAAAACAAGTCAAAATGAGGCTCAGTAGTGTGTGTGGCCTCCACGTGCCTGTATGACCTCCCTACAACGCCTGGGCATGCTCCTGATGAGGTGGCGGATGGTCTCCTGAGGGATCTCCTCCCAGACCTGGACTAAAGCATCCGCCAACTCCTGGACAGTCTGTGGTGCAACGTGGCGTTGGTGGATGGAGCAAGACATGATGTCCCAGATGTACTCAATTGGATTCAGGTCTGGGGGACTGTGTCGGCTCAACGCTCCTGGTCTAACCCTAGGCTCCGCCAACCACCCTCTTAGCCCCCCAAAAAAAGTTTTATTGGGGCTGTCTCTCGGGCTTCTTCCTCGACCGGCTTCCTCTGTGCTGCCGTTGCTCCTCTCCTGCCTGGGCATCTACCTTTGCCCATGGCCCTTTCCCCGCAAATATCTCCTCCCATGACCACCATTTGCCCACCTGTGACATGGCAATTTGCTCTACCTGGGCACTCTGCTTGGTCCTCGTTTGGTGGGATCTTCTGTCACGTTCGTTCATCGACGGGTCAGACCAAGGCGCAGCGTGATATACGTACATGTTTATTTAATGAATAAACACACGACAAAACAATAAACAAACGAAATGTGAAGTCCAAGGTACAACAAACAACATACCTTACACGGAACAAGATCCCACAACCCACTAGTGCCAAAAGGCTGCCTAAGTATGGTCCCCAATCAGAGACAACGAGCGACAGCTGCCTCTGATTGGGAACCACACCGGCCAACATAGAAATACAAACCTAGAATATCAACATAGATATACACCAACATAGAACATACACACCCTGACTCAACATATACGAGTCCCCTGAGTCAGGACGTGACAGTGACATTACAGCCCACATTATATATATATATATATATATATATATATATATATATATATATATATATATATATATATATATATATATATATATATATATATATATATATTATATCAGTGACATTATATACAGTGCCTTCGGAAAGTATTTAGACCCCTTGACTTTTTCCACGAATGCACTATGATGCATTATATTATGCATTTTGTGATTGTAAGTCTGTTATATGTTTGATATAATAGAACCAGTACTAGATGACTGTCCCTGAGATACGGGTGTTCTTTAATGGAAGCCTCTCCAACAAAATCCAGGTAGAAGCAGGAATTCCCCAGGGCAGCTGTCTAGGCCCCTTCCTTTTTTCAATCTTTACAAACGACATGCCATTGGCTTTGAGTAAAGCCAGTGTGTCTATGTATGCGGATGACTCAACACTCAACACGTCAGCTACTACAGCGACTGAAATTACTGCAACACATAACAAAGAGCTGCAGTTAGTTTCAGAATGGGTGGCAAGGAATAAGTTAGTCCTAAATATTTCAAAAACTAAAAGCATTGTATTTGGGACAAATCATTTACTAAACCCTATACCTCAACTACAACTTGTGATGAATAATGTGGAAATTGAGTTGAGGAGTTGAGGAGACTAAATTGCTTGGAGTAACCCTGGATTGTAAACTGTCATGGTCAAAACATATTGATACAACAGTAGCTAAGATGGGGAGAAGTCTGTCTATAATAAAGTGCTGCTCTACCTTCTTAACAGCACTATCAACAAGGCAGGTCCTACAGGCCCTAGTTTTGTCACACCTGGACTACTGTTCAGTCGTGTGGTCAGGTGCCACAAAGAGGGACTTAGGAAAATTGCAATTGGCTCAGAACAGGGCAGCACGGCTGGCCCTTGGATGTACACAGAGAGCTAACATTAATAATATACATGTCAATCTCTCTTGTCTCAAAGTGGAGGAGAGATTGACTTCATCACTACTTGTGTTTATGAGAGGTATTGACATGTTGAATGAACAGAGCTGTCTGTTTGAACTACTGGCACACAGCTCGGACACCCATGCATACCCCACACGACATGCCACCAGAGGTCTCTTCACAGTCCCCAAGTCCAGAACAGACTATGGGAGGTGCACAGTACTACATAGAGCCATGACTACATGAAACTCTATTCCACATCAAGTAACTCAAGCAAGCAGTAAAATTACATTAAAAAAACAGATAAAAATACACCTTATGGAACAGTGGGGACTGTGAAGCAACACAAACATAGACACATGCATACAAACCCACGATAATATATGCACTTTACACACATGTACACATGGATGTTGTGTTATAGATATGTGGTAGTAGAGTAGAGGCCTGAGGGCACACACTTAATATGTTGTGAAAGCTGTTATGAATGTATTGTAATGTTTTTTAAATGTATAACTGCCTTAATTTTGCTGGACCATAGGAAGAGTAGCTGCTGCCTTGGGAGGAACTAATGGGGATCCATAATAAATACAAATACAAGATATAACAGAACCAGTACCAGATTACTGTCCCTGAGATAGTTGATATAGCAGAACCAGTACCAGATGACTGTTCCTGTGATAGTTGATGATACCTAGTAGAGAATTCATTTACTGAACTCTAATCATAATTATTCATAATCTTATTAGTTTTTATCCCTGGAGATCCACTTCTGACATCTGTGAAGCCATCAACCGGAAACCAGACTAAAGTCTGGCGGTGTGGGCAGGAGTGAGCCCTTAATCGGACCCAGCGGCACAGGACTATTACGGTCGCCAGCAGTTGGGACTTAAGTGGCAGCTGCTCTCGGCAGACCCCTGCGTGACTGAGCAGCCCTATTTAGGAGCCACACTGCTCCCCCCAGCTGGGAAGAGGCCTAGAAAAGGTGGCCTAAAAATTACCCACTCACTCCTTCCTGAATAGGCTACTGCACCTATCAGGAATTCATCTCAGCGGTCGTAAAAAATGCTAAAGAAAAGATTTCCCCTGAAACTGGCGACATGGAACATCAGAACTCTTTTGGACAATGACGATAATACTGATAGACCCCATGGGAGAACAGCTCTGATTGGTGCAGAACTAACACGCTACAACATTGACATTGCTGCCCTGAGTGAGACCAGGTTCCTCTGGATGAAGGTCAAATCAAATCAAATCAAATGTTATTTGTCACATACACGTGTTTAGCAGATGTTATAGCGGGTGTAGCGAAATGCTTGTGCTTCTAGCTCCGACAGTGCAGTTATATCTAACAATTTCACAACATATACCCAATACACACAAAACTAGTAAGGAATGGGATTGAAGAATATATACGTATATGGACAAGCAATGACAGAGCGGCATGGACTAAGATACAGTAGAATATTATAGAATAGAATGCAGTATATACATATGAGATGAGTAGTGCAAGATATGTAAACATTATTAAAGTGACTAGTGTTACATTTCTTAAAGTGGCCACTGATTTCAATAGGCAGCAGCAGCCTCTAATGTGATAGTGATGGCTATTTAACAGTCTGATGGCCTTGAGATAGAAGCTGTTTATCATTCTCTCGGTCCCAGCTTTGATGCACCTGTACTGACCTCGCCTTCTGGATGATAGCGGGGTGAACAGGCAGTGGCTCGGGTGGTTGATGGCCTTCCTGTGACATCGGGTGTTGTATGTGTCTTGGAGGGCAGGTAGTTTGCCCCGGGTAACGCGTTCGGCAGACCGCACCATCCTCTGGAGAGCCCTGCAATTGCGGGCGGTGCAGTTGCCGTACCAGGCGGTGATACAGCCCGACAGGATGCTCTCAATTGTTTGTGAGGGTTTTAGGTGCTAAGCCGAATTTCTTCAGCCTCCTGAGGTTGAAGAGGCTCTGTTGCGCCTTCTACACCACACTGTCTGCGTGGGTGAACCATTTCAGTTTGTCGGTGATGTGTACGCCAAGGAACTTGAAGCTTTCCACCTTCTCCACTGCAGTCCCGTCGATGTGGATAGGGGGGTGCACCCTCTGCTGTTTCCTGAAGTCCACGATCATCTCCTTTGTTTTGTTGATGTTGAGTGAAAGGTTATTTTCCTCGCACCACACTGTCAGGTCTCTGACCTCCTCCCTATAGGCTGTCTCATCGTTGTCGGTGATCAGGCCTACCACCGTTGGGTCGTCAGCAAACTTAATAATGGTGTTGGAGTCGTGGTTGGGCATGCAGTCATGGGTGAACCGGGAGTACAGGAGGGGACTGAGCACGCACCCCTGAGGGGCCCCCGTGTTGAGGATCAGCGTGGCAGATGGGTTGTTACATACCTTTACCACCTGGGGGCGGCCCGTCAGGAAGTCCAGGATCCAGTTGCAGAGGGAGGTGTTTAGTCCCAGGGTCCTTAGCTTAGTGATGAGCTTTATGGGCACTATGGTGTTGAACACTGAGCTGTAGTCAATTAATAGCGTTCTCACGTAGGTGTTCCTTTTGTCCAGGTGGGAAAGGGTAGTGTGGAGTGCAATAGAGATTGCATAATCTGTGGATCTGTTGGGGTGGTATGCAAATTGGAGTGGGTCTAGGGTTTCTGGGATAATGGTGTTGATGTGAGCCATGACCTGCCTTTCAAAGCACTTCATGGCTACATACATGGGTGCTATGGGTTGGTAGTCATTTAGGCAAGTTACCTTGGTGTTCTTGGGCACGGGGACTATGGTGGTCTGCTTGAAACATGTTGGTATTACAGACTCAGGGAGAGGTTGAAATTGTCAGTGAAGACACTTGCCAGTTGGTCAGCGCATGCTCGGAGTACACGTCCTGTCAATCCGTCTGTTGACCTGTTTAAAGGTCTTACTCACATCGGCTACGGAGTGCGTGATCATTGACCGGGACAGCTGGTGCTCTCATGCATGCTTCAGTATTGCTTGCCTCGAAGCGAGCATAGAAGTGGTTTAGCTTGTCTGGAAGTCTTGTGTCACTGAGCAGCTCGCAGCTGTGCTTCCCTTTGTAGTCCTTAATAGTTTGCAAGCCCTGCCACATCCGACGAGCATCGGAGCCGGTGTAGTATGATTCAATATTAGTCCTGTATTGACACTTTGCCTCTTTGATGGTCCGTCGGATTTCTTATCAGCGTTGAGGTTAGAGTCCCGCTCCTTGAAAGTGGCAGCTCTACCCTTTAGCTCAGTGCGGATGTTGCCTGTTATCCATGGCTTCTGGTTGGGGTATGTACGTACGGTCACTGTGGGGACGACATCATCGATGCACTTTTTGATGAAGCCAGTGACTGATGTGGTGTACTCCTCAATGCCATCGGAAGAATCCTGGAACATGTTCCAGTCTGTGCTAGCAAAACAGTCCTGTAGCTTAGCATCTGTATTATCTGAGTCACTGGTGCTTCCTGCTTTAGTTTTTGCTTATAAGCAGGAATCAGGAGGATAGAGTTATGGTCAGATTTGTCAAATGGAGGGCGAGGGAGAGCTTTGTATGCATCTCTGTGTGTGGAGTAAAGGCGGTCTAGAGTTTTTTTTTTCCTCTGGTGGCACATTTAATATGCTGGTAGAAATTAGGTTAAACGGATTAAAGTTTCCCTGCATTAAATTCCCCGGCCACTAGGAGCGCTGCCTCTGGATGAGCGTTTTCCTGTTTGCTTATGGCCTTATACAGCTCGTTGAGTGTGGTCATAGTGCCAGCATCGGTTTGTGGTGGTAAATAGACAGCTACGAAAAATATATATGAAAGCTCTCTTGGTAAATAGTGTGGTCAACAGCTTAGCATGATATACTCTACCTCAGGTGAGCAAAACCTAGAGACTTCCTTAATATTAGATTTCGTGCCCCAGCTGTTATTGACAAATAGACACAGACCACCACCCCATGTCTTACTGGAGGCAGCTGTTCTATCTTGCCGATGCACAGAAAACCCAGCCAGCTGTATGTTATCCATTTCGTTTTTCAGCCACGACTCATGAAACATAAGATATTACAGTTTTTAATGTCCCGTTGGTAGGATAGTCTTGATTGGAGCTCATCCAGTTTATTATCCAGTGATTGAACGTTGGCCAATAGGACGGAAGGTAGAGGCGGGTTACCCAGTCGCCGTCGGATTCTTACAAGGCACCCCGACCTACGTCCCCTATATCTCTGTCTCTTCTTCATGCGAATGATGAGGATTTGGGCCTTGTCCGGTGTCTGAAGTAAATCCTTTGTGTCCGACTTGTTAAAGAAAAAAAATCTTTGTCCAGTACGAGGTGAGTAATCACTGTTCTGATATCCAGAAG